>NC_029791.2:118751962-118754487 GCF_000816755.2 Arachis ipaensis | reverse complement strand
TTATGAACAGATAATTATTTTTTCCAATAAAATATTTTTTATACCTAAATTAAAAAAAAATCATGAATGAAGCACTCCAAGAAGAGAACAAGAATGAAGCCATTAAGCAACAAAAAAGAGGAAAATGAATGACAACTTGTTAAATTAAATTTCAAATTATTCTGGTAGGGTTCAGTTTCACTAACATGGTTCACTTTTTTTTTCAAAAAAAGAACTATTCTTTACCTTTTGGGAATTAGGTTATGGCAACACTATCTTGTTCGTCAGCTTCCAGCATCTTCCAGCGCGTTAGAAGAACAAAAAAACAAAAGCCCATCAAGTCCATAAGAAAAAGAATTAAACAAAATAACTTTCATTAAAAATATGTGATTATCTTATAATTCTCACTCCATTTGAAAAATAGTTCTGCCACTTTCGTTTTGTGAGGACACAGTTTTCGAAACTCAAATTGCAATTTATTTTAACATGTACACGTGACACTATGTGAGATGCACACATCAGAATCCATACATATAGATGTTTACTCCCATTCATACCATAGACTTTGCCAATAAACAATTTATCTTATCAAATGTTTATCATCCCATTATGATAATTTATTCAATTTTCTGGATAAAGAGTTGAAAACTATCAATTGCATATACAATATTTCATCACATCTATTATTAACATTATAAATATGCCTTTTCATGTTTGAGAAATAACTAAAATATTTTTTTCCCTCTTTTACATCAATCCTAAAATCATTTTTTTGAATTTTAAAATTTGCTTCTCTTAATCTCCCATATCAATCAACTTATTCTTTTCATTTTAAAATCAAATATAAGCTTTAACAGTTAATCACATGTCCCAAAAATAAAATAATCATGAGACATTGGTACAAAACTTTTCTTTAACTCTTCAAATCCAAAAACAGAATAAACATGCAAATGAAAAGTTTCATCAAGAAGAGGACTAAATAAAAAAGAATTAATTAGTAAACTTAGATTGTCAAAAATTTCTTTCAATAGTATCCTAAGGAGATTTAGTACTCTTAAGTATAACAATTAAACTTTGTCCATACAAATTATAAACATTGTTTGACAAAGCTATAAACTAAATCTCTTTCAAGATTAAAAATAAATAAAGTTGAGGAGAAATAAAAAGTAATACAGTTGAAGATTCTAAATTTTTGAATGAAGAAAATTACTAAATAACTTGTTCAAACATAAATGGTAATTACAGAATCCTATTAAACCTCAAATTTTATGATCTTCACACATAAAAGTAAGCAGAAAATTAATATGATCAAACTATATTGTCAATCAACTCCCAAAATTATATGAAGATTGATGATGAATGAAATTATTTTCTCCCATTCCAAGGCCTCTTCCTTTACCATAGCAACTACTTCACTCATCCTCTAAAAAAAAATAAGAACATTTCAAACTCGTTAACAAATAATAACAACTACTGTAAGAATCTATTTCACAATTGAAAATAAATTACAAAGCTCCATCACCTCTTCATCACATAATCATCATTCACCACAGATTTTGATTTATTAGAATCTTCACCCTCATTCTAAAACATTAAGACCTCAACCATAGGATTAGTATGAATCATAATATAAGAGAGAATCAAAATATTGAGTTATAGCAATTACTAATCCTTTGTTGTAGGCCCTTATATCCTCCTCATATGCTAGTCTGTCCTTTAGTATTTGCTTGGTATGAAGCTTTTTTTTCCTGAAAGATGATAATGTAATGAATTAGAGAGTAAATCGTAAAATAATAACAAAATTGGAAATAATTGTTATCCGAAGAAAGAAGAATAATAAAAGAGAATCAGAGAACACGTTTGCTTTGCTCAAAGCATCGGACATGGACTTCCACCTAGCACCACTAGCTTTTCCAACCTATTTGGATTTCAAAGAAACATAAGCCGATGAGAATATTTATTTATCTTCTATTATATTTTTTGTTCCATTTGATTTCAGGATGATGTAGTTTTTATTTATCTTCTATTATCATTAGCTTATTATAACTTGGATGTCAGATGTTATTTTATTGGAGATTGCTACAGTAATTTTTTTGGAAAAATACTGTTACTTGGACTATCCAATTTTTATATTTTAATAGATAAATTTTATAAAAATTACATGTCCACACTATTGCTAGTATAGAAGATTAGTTTGGTCATATGTTATTTTAAAATAGTGAATTCTATGATGCCTATGGTATGGTGTCTAACTTTTATCTAATTTACTTGATATGGTAAGTTTTGAATATTTAATAATTTTTTATTTTTATACTTTTAAAATTAAATATTAATTTTTAATTCTTTTAGAAAGTTAGGCAAACATTTGTAGGCACCATAGCAATCACCTTTTAAAATATCAAAAATAAGAATAAGAACTAAAACTATTATATTTTTTGTTTCATTTGATTTCAGAATGATGTAGTTTTTATTTATCTTCTATTATCATTAGCTTATTATAACTTGGATATCAGATGTTGTTCTATTAGAAATTGTTATAGTAACTT
>NC_029791.2:118727924-118751902 GCF_000816755.2 Arachis ipaensis | reverse complement strand
TATATATTAATATATAAGAAAAATTTAATTTTTAAAAAATTTTAAAATCTATAAAAGTTATAGCTGTTCAAAAACTATATGAAGTAAGACAAGATTTCATTTAGATTAATTATATCATAAAAGAAACATTTGGCAAGGGGACAAACAACCAGAAGAACTAAGCTCAAATAATAAAATTCAAGGCATCAGTTCTATACTATAGATACAATGCATGAAATTTGTATCTCTAGAATTGCTTGCTTATTGAAAATACTTAGACTTATTCATATTCATTATAAAGGTAATAGAAATTTCAAGAAAATATTTCATCATTCAATTACCTGAAGTTTAGTAGCCAAACCTTTCTTCTCCTCCTCAAGTTCTATAATCTATTTTTTTTAAATAAATAAATAAATGAAACATTGATTAGTAGATGTAAGAACAACAAAATATGAATTTCTAAAAAAAAGCAAATGCAGCAAGTAGGCTGCATACTTGAGCTCTTAATTTCCTAATTGTCGATTCTTGAATTGCCTGCTTTCTGTAGTTACAACGCCATCAAATAAGGCAGTGCCATTTATTTTAAAAATGAACTCAAAGCAGGGAAAAAATCCAAATATTAAATTCAAGTTGAAAATATCCAACTGCCGTACCTTCTGAACATAATCTAAGCTTAATTTTCTTCCTTTTCAGAACATAGCGAAACAAGAGAACAAAGAAAAAAAAGAATGAAGAAAAAAAAATACCAGCAAATGGACGTTGACGACACGACAAAGGATCTTAGTGGGATTTTTGAACACTGGAATCGTTTGATTTAGTTCTTGATTTGTTGATTCTTCTAACTACAGCCACAAAATATACATAGAAGTTTTAGAACTTGGACCACCCTGCAAATTTTTTTCATATTAAATATGCAAGTGAGTTTTTTCTTTTTCTAAAAGATACACATAGGAGGAGTACTTTAACCATAAGAAATCTGTTGTTAATACCTTTTCAGCTGAAATTTGTCTCATGAGGTAACCATTATGAAGTGTATATATAAAAGTGACATTTAATTAATCTAAGTTCAAAATATAAAAGTGATTTGATTTATACAAGTCAGTCAAATTATATGTTATATCTTTATATTTTTTTTAGGAAACAATAAGAAAAATGAGCAACTTATTCTGCATCTGATAACATTCTTTGACACGAAGCACTTAAATTCATCATTCAACTACCCAAATGGATAGGAAAATTTAATAATTAACAATAGTAGCAGTACTAATAAGTAATAATAACAACAGTAACAAGAAATAAATAAAGCATCAAGTGAAAAATGTTACAAATAATTGCCATAAAGAATTTATACTCATTCATCACATTCAACTTACATCCAAGCTAAGAGTAACACATAACCTTACTACTGTTATGAGCCCCCTCAGCTATATATATAGATTCAGCATAATGCTATTCTTACTTTTTCAATACTCAGAATAAATACATCAATGGGAGATTATAAAATTAAACAATATAAAAAAAATAATCTAAACAGAATTTGAAACCTTGTCAAAATTTTTAAGTGTCTTAGTGGATCCTCTTGATGAAGTAAACACATCCTCAATACCAGCGAACTACAGCATCTTTTTTGGAACCCTCATACTCTATTGATATAAAACATTAGGCAAGAATAAAATACAAGGAGACATCTTCAATTATATATAAAAGTCATGAAACTTCAATGCTAACAAATCTGTATAAGGCATAACAAAGTCATAGTATCCCTTATTTTCAAATTTCAATTATGATTATACACAAATTTGATCCTCCTGAACCCTAATTAAATATACTTAAATTTTTTTTTGTAAATTATAAGAATTACAAGAGAGATCTTATTTTATAATTTTATAACTTTTTTTAAAATCACACATATATTAATTAGATCTAACAATACAAAAAAAAATAGAAAAGAACAAATTAAAAGAAAAACTAAAATGTCGAATCACAAATTTAAAATAAATAAAGTAGACAAGTTGTTAATTGAGTAAGAGTGATTTTTATAATTGTTTATGGAATTGATATAAGAATTGCATGATTTTGTAAGTATGAATTTCAAGTGATTTTACTAGAATTAATTAATTTTATTGTCAAAACTCAAGTTAAATTAAGAGTTAATATTAATTATCTTGATGACATAATTTATTTGAGTAAATTACCAATTATGCCCCCGAATTTGTAAAACGTTGACATAAAAACCCCTAGAATAAGATAACGACAATCATACCCTTGAAAATTTTAAAAACGGATCAGATCTACCCAGCTGTGAGGAGAACCCTTCTCCGTTAAATGGAGTTTGTTGATGTGTCAAACGGAAGTCCAACGTGGCATCTGTATTAGACTCTCAATCCCTTCTATCCCTTATATAGTTGTAGGTGAGAACGTTTTCCCCAAATTGATCAGCAAGCAAAACCCTAACCAGAGACATGCATGGTGGAAGCAGAATCATGTCAAATTGTAATCGAAGGTGGTCCATGAAAAATTGTAGCTCCGAAGGGGTCGAAGAACACGTGAGGAAGTCATATGATGGGACATGCTTCTGCCGTCTTCAGGTGGTGGCTTTGAAGTCGAAGACAAGGAGAAACCCAGGAAGATGGTTTTTCAGGTGTCCTCTGTGGAAGGTATGTATGAATATGCTACTACATTTGTCCCCTCCCCCTCGGTTGAGAATTGAGCTTGATGAACTGTATCTGTGTTGGGCAGACGAAGAACACTGGGTGCCGTTATTTTCAGTGGATGGATGAAACTATTGAGGAATCTGCTGGGGTGGAGGAATCCTCTAATAATGGCACAGTAGTATGCAATGCATGTGGGGTCTTGAAAGGGAGGTTTACCAGTATTGAGACTGAGACGACACACATAGATGGAGAGATGTTGATAGAGCAGATGAAGAGAGTTGAATTGCTTGTGTGTTTCATTCTAGGGGGACTTGTACTGAGTTTATGTATGAGTTTGATTTGTTTGGTTAGGTAGGAGAAGGGATGAGTGTAGGACAGGGTTTATTAATGAATGTTAATTGTTGTTGTTGCTTAGAAGTTATGTTGACATTGATGTTGCTATTTAGTCACTTGTTGAGGAATTGAAAATGTGTCTTGAATTCGATTGCATCAGTAATAGAATCATGAATTAAGTGAAGTGAATCTAACTAAAATGGTAACTGAGATATCAAAAGTAATTTCATAACATTAAGCATTAGAACTAATTGGTAAAGGCACAAGAACTAAAAATTGGTAAAGGCAGAAGATTAACTAATTGGTCTGCATAACATTAAGCAATAGAACTAATTGTTCCATCCAAAATACTACAAACTGGGTAATCAGTCTTAATACCAGATGACAAAATACTCAAATTGTCCAACAAAAGGCAATAACCAACCATAGTAAATATCAACATACAACCCAAAATATAGATAAACCACTGCAACTAAATATTAACTTATAACCCAAAAAGATCAACTAATTATGCACTCAAGTTGCCCTCAAGTTGACTATTTTGGCATGAACCTTGAGAACCTAGAAGTGGTTGCTTTAGATGCACCATTCATGGTTTCATTTGAGACAAGTGGAGACCTTGTGGAGTCTGAAACTTCTGAACCAGTAGCAGGTGTTGTATGGGCCTTATCTGTGGGGCCTAAATGGTGGGTTGGGCCTTGGAGTGGCAGATGGGCCTGGAGCTATGGGCCTCACATTGGGTTGGGCTGTTGGAGCTGGAGATGTGGGCCTCATAATCGGTTGGGCTAAGGGGTGTCTCCTAATAGGCATCTTGACCCTGGATCTTTCCTTGCTAGTAGATGCAGCAGCAGCCGCAGCAGCATTGGAGGGAGTTTTAGATCTTGTTGCTCTCCTTGCAGGGTTGGATATAGCAGATCTCCTTCCTTCACCATGACTTGTTGTACCTGATGTGTTGATGTAACCCTACAACAAATAAAGTCTGTTTAGTACATGTGAGTTAAGTGTAAACAACAGTTATTGAGAAATGAGCTACCTCTTCATCAGCTTCAGACTGTGGGTGGCCTTGGGTGAGCTCCTCTTCAACTGCATCCATGGTTTCTTCCCAGAACATCTCCTGCTCTGAGTCTGACATGTCTTTTAAGCTCCTGGGTGGCACAATCCCTCCTCTTGCCGGTTGATCTGCTGCAGGTGCTTGTTGTACATCTTCACCTTCCTCAGCTGCAGCAGGAGTCTTCTTATCAGGACAAGTCCTCGAATTATGTCCCACCTACGAAGACAAGATCATTCCAAGCATTAACACATTAGAACAGTCAATATCAACAGGCATTGATTAAGTGAGTTTTTATTTACCTTTTTGCAATATTTACAACTTGTCTTTCCATAGCTCCTCTTGATTTTGTACTGGCTCCCACTCTGTCTCTCTGATTCATGCCTTGCTCTCTTCTTTGTAGGTCTTCCTATTGGCCTCTTATAAGGTGGAGGGAGACACGGCAGCCCTTCTGCATCAGCCCAATATTCTTGACTAGGGACAGTGTTGATGTGAAATTGGTATGTTCTATTGTATGCTTCCATAGTCAGCCAATGGTGGACATAATCTTCTGGTCGTTGATTTTTTCTTTGAATTGCAGCAATTCCATGACAGCAAGGCAGACCTGTAAGTTGCCACTTTCTACAAGTGCAACTCCTTTCATGAGTGTTGACCCAAACTGTTCGACCATGCCTTCTAACTTCAAAGACATTATGCTCATCATATCCCACCCATTGAGCTTCCCAGTAGTTTCCTTCCTTCTTTTCCTTCTCTAGTCTGCTCGTCTGGATAGGCGCCAGTTTACCCGTGTAGGCCATGAGTGCATCTTTGTGGGTAGCCATAGTCTTCATGAGGTAATATCTAATCTCCTCTAGCATGGTTATGATGCTCTTGCCTCTTAGCCCCACCATGGTTGCATTAAGAGACTCCGCATTGTTGTTCGTTATGTTATCCACTTTGGGCCAAGTGGAGAATCTTGATCTTGACCAAGTTTCTTGCTCATACTTAGACAGATATTCCCAAGCAGAAGTATTAATTCTCTTTATGGCATCCATACCTTCATTAAACTCCTGATCAGTCAGTGCCCTTGCACATTGAAATAGCAACTGTTTCAGTTCTAGGTCTTTCCAACGCTTGTTAAAATTCCTCCACATATGCATAGTACAGAACCTGTGTTTAACCCCTGGCATAACTTCTTGTAGAGCAGGTATTAGCCCCTGTAAATAACTAAGTTAGACATCATATACTATAACATAATTGCACACACAAATTAATTACTAACCTTCTGTTTGTCAGACATGAAGTGCCAATCGAATTGCCTATGATCCCCGATATCATCCAACAAATACTCTAGGAATTCTTTCCAATTGGTCTTTGTTTCTGCATCAACTACTCCATATGCAACTGGGAATAGATGATTGTTGGCGTCCTGAGCAACGGCTGTCAGCAGCTGCCCCCCAAAATAACCCTTTAAAAATGCTCCATCAAGGCATAGGAAAGGCCTACATCCTTCCTTGAATCCCCTTTTACATGCTTCTAGACAGATGTATAGACTTCTAAACTTAGGCAGCCCCTCTTGTTGTGGTGTTGTGCTCATACGGCAAGTGGATCCTGGATTGGCCTTACGCAGCTCAGACAAGTAAGTCCTTAACTTCAAATATTGTTCCTTCTCTGTGCCCTCGATGACATCCTTAGCCTTCTCCATTGCCCTAAACATCATCCTCTCTCCGACACAAATATCAAACTCAACTTTGAACATTTCTCGAGCCTCTCTATGGGACAAGTTAGGACAAACCCTAATCTTGCTAATCAACTCCTCGGCCACCCATTTACAAGTGACTGACCTGCTTTTATTACTCCTAGGACATGTATGCTCATCAACCAGTGTTTTGATTTGGTAACTAGGGGGCTGGTTTCTCCTTGCACAGTAAACTTCCCAAGGACAAGTTTCGTTGTAACAGATGACCCTGCACCTATGTGGTTCAACCTTGAGGAAAAATGCCTCTCTGCCCATCTGAATACTATACTTCCTAACTGCATCCTTAAACTGCTGCATCGTGCCAAACTCCATCCCTAACTCCAGTCTAATTTTGCCAAACTTTGTATCAGGATTATACTGAGGGAATACTAGATTTTCATCTTCAGAATCAGAACCTGGTGGGGTGTGTAGCTCTTCAGAGTGATACTGATATTCAGTAGGCTCTTCATCAATGTCATTTGGGTTAGGCACAACCACCCTTGGGGCCTGATTCTCTTCCCTAGGTGGCAGAATCCTCTGGCCGGATGGACGGGGTCTTCGATGAATCCTCCGACCTTGAACCCCACAAGACGCACCCTCATCTAGTTCAACAACATTACGCATTCATAGCTTAAGGTTATTAATTAATTGACAGTTTATGGCAAATACATTTACAAACCCAAAAGAAAAACAACATTACTACTAGGATCTACAATTCATATACTAACCAGCATGTCCTTCACTATTGTTTTCTGGTGCAGGTTGATCTCTACCAAATGGTGGGGGCCTCGCATGTTTCTTCCTGCGTTTTCTTCCCCTGCCATTAACTTCTTCAGGATTCGATGGCCTCTCATGGTCTTCAACATGGGTCTGCTGATTGTCTCCTTCATTGAGGGCCTCATTTTCAGTTGTTCCAGCCTGACCTTGATTAGAAAGGTTTTCAGTACCAGCCTCCTCTGGCAATGGTTCATCATACCCCCTTTTGTTCAATGTTAGTTCATCCTCTTGTTGTTGTTGCTCCTTGTGCTGTGGGGGATCCTCTTGTTCATTTGCTTCATTAAATAAAGGTCCTCCCTCTACTTCTGTATGTTCAGATCCTTCCTCCTCTTCATTTTGTTGCGGTTCCTGGTCATGATTTTCCTGGTCTTCTAAGCAAGGCATCTCAACATACTCTGGATCCATATCAACTGGATGCTCAAAATACAAGTGAACCCTGTTTTCATTCCTCAGTGCAGCATCACACATCTTAACCACATCGGCATCCCTTCTGAGCACCCGTAACCCGTTAGCTAAATCCATCCCTGGCTCCAACCAATAAACTTCATTATACCTAGTATAACCTAAATCTAGAAACAAGCCTTCAACAAGGAATAGATTACAAGTATCAACATGCACCCTCTCGATGATACTCAGTAAACCACCATTAGACTTCACCCCACCATCTGCATCCTTCTCTAACCAACCCCGATGGTGATAAACAAATGTGATATGCGTAGCCATCTGACAAAAATCATCAAAAAAGTCATAAACATCTAACATGATACATGAAAACACCATCATCATACCTCCATTGCAAACCTCAAACGACTGATAATAACACCAACGCAAACATAGAATGCTTACCAAAACCTTGGTTGATCAACGGCGACTTCTTCACTCTGTATCAACGCCAAACGTGATACCGCATGTGACGTTGCCAAATCCAAGAAACGAATACAAAGCGACAACAGACGAACAGAAACAGAGACGACCACCCACAAACTCCTCAGTTTCGCGCGTCCAACATAGTCTTAGTTAAATATGATGTTTCACTTAGGGTTAATTCTGTCATTTCATCTCAATTGGGCAATTAGGGTTTGTTGAATTGGGGATACATGGACAAAACGTGATTGAGAGTCTAATACGGATGCCACGTTGGACTTCTGTTTGACACATCAACAAACTCCGTTTAACGGAGAAGGGTTCTCCTCACAGTTGGGCAGATCTGATCCGTTTTTAAATTTTTCAAGGGTATGATTGTCGTTATCTTATTCTAGGGGTATCTATGTCAGCGTTTTACAAATTCGGGGGCATAATTAGTAATTTACTCAATTTATTTCATCCAATAATTATTATATTTATCATAGAAGATAATTTTTTCTATATTTCAAAGAGGTTTCGCTAGAATTTATCATACAGTTTATCAACTTAAATACTCTTTAGTGAAGCATTATGTCAAACTTAAAAATTATTTATATTTTTTATCTGTACATAAATGATCTGAGCACATTTTAAATAGTTTACCAATGTAGAATTTGTTTGATTTAGTAGTTCATTTTTATTCATATTTTAATAAAAAATAAGATGATATATTTGTCTTATTTTATTAATATTTCAAGTTATCAATTGTTAATGACAAGTGTTAAAAGAATGACAAAAAGACAAACATAATTTACTTTTAATTTACTTTTAAGCATTCCATTATAACTTGGATCCAATAAGATTAAAGATACACAAAAAAGATAACCAATAAATTTTATCATGTTAAAATTTCAAAAATATTATAGATATTGTATAAAGATTTTTAGTTCAAATATCAATATATGACAAGCCGATTTAATAAAAAACTTCTAAACAAAATACATATTCTGACTTAAAAAGAGTTGAATACAAATCTAATGAGTCAGCAATACAAGAAGAGCATAACTAATTATTCCATTTGTACACCTTCATTTTTGCCTAGCTTCTATTTTTCCATTTTCGATGACTGATGTATTAAATAATGAATATCGTTATAAACCCCACCATGTTCTTTTTTGCTGTACTTAGCTCTCTGTCTCTAGCAACTTTCAGTCAACAAGAATTATCCCAAATCTAAAAAGTAAGATGCAAAAATACCTTTGGTTAGGTATAAAATTCACATTTATCCAACTTTCAGATTTCTCAAACATTAAGCGTAGTGAATAATGCTTATAATTAACTAGTGGTTTGGCATAAAGTAAAGTTAGCCTATGCTTTATCCATGCCTTTAGCAAGAAATTATCACATGATCATAATAAGATTAATACACTTTGTGATTAGCTTATTAAGCTATCAAGTTTCACAATCAATTATCATTACTGTGTGGTCACCACTGAACATGGCAAAGAAACAAATTCAATCACAACAGTCTTAAATTCAATTTGGTAAAGTTTTAATTTCAACAATTTTAAATTCTTTTTGGAGCAACAATTGATATAAATTTCAACAGAATCCTAAAGGTGCAATTGATATCCCCAAAATAGCACTTAAACACCAAACTTCAATTATAAATTAGATGCTGAAATTATAAAAGCACTTCAAATATTTCTACATACACAGCTCATATTAAGTGTAGTGCCTAGGCATTAACAGCATTGCTCATGAGCTTTTCAAAAAAAATCCTGTGAATATAATTGTCATGCACCAATACATTAAATCCACGACATAATTAAGTTAGAGTAAAATACCTATTTCATACTTAAATGATTAAAACCCTCATAATTTAGTTCCAAAAGATATTATATTCGCATATGCTATATGAATTATCAATATACTAACAACTTATTATGAGGCGACAAATCAATAGTTGCATACACATAGTTATTACCTACTTCAGCTTTTGCTTCAGCTCCATTAGCCAAAAGTGATGCGAATTCAAGAAGCACGGAGAGAACTCGAGAAGAAACAATGTAAGATGGATTTTCGTTATTGGTTCAAAATTCAAAACTACTAATACTAGCTTCTTTATTTGGATTATATCTAAAAATTCAAAACTACTAACTAGGTTAAGATAACTCAATTATATCTAAAATTCATGTATCTTAATTCTTATTTGTTTTTGACACAATCAATCAAGTAATTGTACCATATCGGTTATATTAAAACAATAATAATTTTTTTCATGAAACCTAAAGGAAAAAGAAGTAATGAGGCAATAAGGTGCACGAAGAAAAGAAAGTAGAGAAGTGAAAGTAATTGATACCCATCCCGGGTGCAGAAAGCAACGTCATTGTTCTGCTTTATGTACCTCTGCATTAGTAAAAAAATTAAAAATTGAAATCTAAAATTAACAATAGCAGAGAGTGGACCAAAATCAAAATTCAATGGAATCAAAACCAAAATCAACAAGAGAAAAACCCTAAATTCGGTAATTTGATAACAGCACATCAGAAGAAATGATCCAAAATAGAACTTCCATAAAATTACTAGGAAAAAATAAGTAATAAAGACATGGAGGAAGAGATACCTAAGGATCGAGTATGATGCGAGAGGCTTGAGATGAGGTGAACGGCGGAGAGTTATCGATTTTTCTGAGAGGACAGAGCACGGCACCACGGCGGAGCAGAGCAAAGGTTTTAGAACGCCAACCAGAGCAGAAGTTTCAGAACGGCGTGAGCAGATGAACACCGCAAAGCAGAGCAGAAAGAACAAGGCCCCAGTTCCAGCAGCGAGGAACACAATGACAGCGACCGGAGAAGAGGGATTACAGCAGTGCTCTGTTCCATAAAATCCTGAAGCATGGTAGAAGATGTATAAGTCCAATTATATTAAAGGAGCCCATCACTGATGATCCAAATAAAAAAAAAACAATAGGGCAGCCCACTTCCTTATACCCAGTTGG
Source organism: Arachis ipaensis (assembly GCF_000816755.2). Classification (NCBI taxonomy): domain Eukaryota; kingdom Viridiplantae; phylum Streptophyta; class Magnoliopsida; order Fabales; family Fabaceae; genus Arachis; species Arachis ipaensis. The sequence goes on along the minus strand of NC_029791.2, from coordinate 118,741,550 downwards.
GAATTTGCAACTTTGTCTCCTGATTCTATTAGCCGGCTTCATTCAATTAGCAAGCCCAAATAAGGTGACAGAGCTTTGCTAAGCCTGTTCTCTACTGTGCCACTTGTCACAATTTCCTTCAATCTGTATAAATAAATCAATATGCTATAAATGGCCTTAATTTTATTCTTAATAATAATTATCTAAGATGTTAATGAATATTGTAACATATTTCTTAAGATAATAAAATATAATGGATATTGTTAGACACAAAAAAAAAGTTCAATGAAGATGTATGTAGTTTATTATTATGTATAATCTTTAAAATATGGATTGTCAGATATCCATTGATAAAAAAATAAATATCTCCAACACAATTTAACATAGTCTAAAATATGTGTAACATAGAATAATACATAGGAGAGACTAAGTCGGTTTGGGGTCATTAACCAACAAAATACTTTATGTGTTCTATGTAATGAAGGTATTGAGTTTGGTCACCATTTATTTTTTTGCTGTAGTTTTTCTTGGCATATATGGTGTGCATGGCTTTCATATGTTGGTAGAGAATGGTCTTGTTCGGGTATGTTAAAAGAGTATTTCCTTAGTTGGACTGAGATATCGAAAAGGAAGGAGGATCGTAAGAAGTGGATGGTGTGTTTTTGTGCGATTATATGGAACATATGGTTGGAAAAAAACAGAAGAATTTTTCAGAACAAGGGTAAAGGAGTTGAGAAGATTATTAACATGTCCTTTCTGAGCTACAAAGAGTGGTTAGATGCAGACCCTTCTGTTGTTGATGACAATGCCGGAGATGACAAAGGGGTATATATTTCTGGTCGTTTGCTATATTTATCTTTGTTTGTTTGCTTTGTGCTCATTTTTCTTTTGTTCCCCTTTGCTCCACTTGTTGTGTTGAGCTCCTCTTCAAAAAAAAAAATATAGGAGGCCCTTTTTTATAAGGTCTAAGATCTTTCAATCAACAACTCTATGTGGCAGTTCGATGGGGAGTCCAGGATGTTGTTTCCTCTCTTTAACTTGTATAGTTTACAACATTCTTTTCCTTCAACCCCAAACTTCCATTTTCTATCTCTTTCTCCACTTTTCAGTAGGTGCAAAAAGAATATATTCTTACCTACACTGGAAGGTGGACCAGTAATCTTCCAAACCGAACCATATCTAGAGGGTTTAAGATATACAGCAAAATTATAGGGCAGATACTACAATGAATGATTCATAGCTAGAGTCTAGAGAGAATTTTCCTATATAATGAATAACAGATACACAACCAATATTTCATAAATTTGTTAAAAAAATAACTCTTTTAAGATCAACTTGCCAGTCTAGATTGACTCAAGTCCGAACTTGTAATGGTCTTCTTATAATAAGCATATGGAGTGTATCTGGTTCAGGATATTTAAACTTGTTAGTCACCACATTAAAAGATATCTATATGTACCACGATATTAAAATGCAAGACATAAGAAAAAAAAAGTTGCATTTAACATTACTCGTTGTGAGACAGTTCTCTTGTTTCATTACTTTCTTCGCTCACCTCAATTGATGAATTGCTTGCACGAGACAAATCTATTGGATTATGAGGATCAACCCCTTCCAGTATGTCATTTTCATCGTCGTCTGACGGGAACTCATCATCAGATGGTTCAGACCCAGACAGCACCATCACATCAGGTGATGAAGGCTCACCATTCTTGTTATACTTTATGTGGAACACTCTATAAAAAAAGGAAGAGACGCTGTCGAGCCCGCCGAGCAAAAGCCGTTCGCCACTGCCAGACTCCGTCGCCAGCGATTTGCCGCCACTAAAACTCATCACTGTTGCTGTGACACCGCTGCAGAGAGAGGGAGTGACGTGATTAAAGAGAGGAGGAAGGAGACCTGTGCGCCGTCGGAGCCAGTGTCACCCAGTCGCCGCCGTTCATGCGTTGCCGTCGCCGTTCAGGCCACTGCCAAATCACCGTCGATGAAGCTTCAGCCACCGCCATGCCTGGCTGTCACCAGGGTTGCCACCGCCGCGTCTTACTGCCAAAGAGAAGCCTTGCCTACGCTGTTGCCGAACCGGGCCAGATTCACCGATAACCCTGTCTCTTGCTTTTTTGAAACCTGTTCCACTTCTATTCTATTCTACTGTTCTGATTATTGTTGGTATCTCTGCTGCCTTAATCACTCAAAATAATGCTCTTTGCTGCCTTAATCACTCAGATTAATGCTACCGCTGCCAAAATGGATTTTCTGGTTTGATTTTTGCTTCTTGCGGCTCTACCGCTCTGTTTTTCTGTAGCTGCAATGAGTTTTCCATCTAGAACCCTTATAATTATTGTTGTCATATGCTTGTTTTGATTCAATTTTTGATATATGTCCTTGCCTTCGATTTCTTGAAACTGTTTCAGTCACTGTCATTGCAATTCGTATTGACACAGTTGTTATAAGGGGCGTCGAGGCTGTTGTTGTTTCCGTGGGGTTATTGTTGTCACTGTCGCCATGAATTGAAAGAAAAGGGAATTATCATGATAAGTTACATGGACTTAGCTAATTGAGGTAGGGTTTTTCTTAAAATCTATTTCACATTACAGAGTTGTGATAAATAGATATTGACGCAAAAAGATATAGTTCTGTGATTATATTTGTCTCGTGGATGTGATGGTTTGTTGGATTGGATTATTGGGTGCTTGATTGCGTGAGTGGTGTATGGTTAATTGGTAAAAACCGGTTTGAAATGTTATTTACTTGATTATTATGAAAGGTGGATTTTCTTGGTTTTAGAGTTTACTTGGTAAAATAAATGAATTGATTTTGGAAATAATTTGAGATATGAAAATAAAGGTTTAATTACTCTGTTGGTCCCTATAGTTTCGCAAAATTTTCAATTAGGTCCCTATACTTTTTTTTCCTTTTAATTGAGTCCCTGCACCAAATTTTTTTTAATTGGGTCCCTATAAAATTAAGCCAATTACTACTAAGAGGGACTTAATTGAAAATAAATTTAGTGTAGGGACCCAATTAAAAAAAAAGTATAAGGACCTAATTGAAAATTTCACAAAACTATAGAGACCAACAGAGTAATTAAACCGAAAATAAATTGATTCTGGGAGCGGTTTGATTTTGAGTTGGTCTGATTTCATAAATGATTTAATATTTGAGCTAATTTGATTTTTAAAAAGAGTTTTATTGTTGGAATTAGTTTGATTTGAAAATAATTTGATATTGGAACTAGTTCAACTCTGGATAATGTTTGAGATTTGAAAATGATTGAGAAAAGGTTTGAGAAATGTTTGAATAGGACCCGAAAAGGGTGGTAGTGTCCGAGTTTTAGAGGAGATGCTGCCGAAATTTTATAAAATTGGAAGTTTTATTTGAAGTAATTAATTAAAAAGATTTGTTCTTAAACATTATATTCCGAGGATTATCTAAAACGGTGATTTAGATATGAATGTGAGGTCTAACTCTTTTTGATGTAGCGTACGACTTGTGTTGGTGCCGAGGTGATGCCGTCCGAGTTTCTCATGAGAAATTAGGGGGATGATACCTACAAGAGACTTCGATGCGTAAGTTAACAAGGACTTTAAGCAGGTTTTTAATAGATTGGATTCTGAATATACCTGAAGGTGTTTAGTATACCTATAGTATGTGGAATAACAAACCACCTTTAAAATAATTTTACTTTTGATGGTTGATGACCATTTCTTTTATCTTAATAATTTGTTGAGATCTCCTTTTTAGATAAAGTAGAGAGATAAAAGAAGATATTCCAAGAGGTGGTTACTTATTCATATAAGTAGGGTTGAATCACTCTTATCATGCCATACTTCTAATAAATCAGGTAAGTAAATGAGACCACCTTTTTTGGGTAAGCTTTTATTCTCATTGAGTCTGACTTTATATTTTTGAGTAAGGGTATAAACAAGACCAGTTCAAAAATGTCCAATTTCATGTTACCTAATATATTAGGTACAAGTCCAACTAATTGGTTTCTAATGAGATTAAGTTCCTTCAACGAATCCAAGTCTCAAATATTTTATAGAATCAACCCACTGAACTTGTTTTCGTGAAGCCACAAATTTTCCAGTAAAACCATAGTGTCAACCACATCAATTGTCCCAGTAAATTTCTCACCCTACTAGTTGTTCAGCCACAGAACCTACAATACGGTGCTGTTCCGTCCGAACCAGCCGAGGTATAGGTCCCCAACGAGATTTACTTAGTTCTAGGAGCTGTACGTCGTCACGGAGGTGGTCTCCAAAGGTAACCTCGGTGTGGTGAAACACGGCAGCGGGAGCACCTGCAAAAAACACTCCGACGCTCAAGTAAGTGTATGAGTTAAGAAGAGTAAAGAGTATGAGTTAGAGTGAATTCTATCACCTGTCATTCTTAGGTTGTTTTTACCCTCATTTTATAGATGATTGGGGCGTCAAGTGGAGCCTGACTTGTTCTGATATTGGTGGCTTGGATAATGAGTTCTGTTTTCGCAAATAACGTCTATGGGGTAGTGTATAACTCACGTGCGTGTTTATTTCAGCTTTGGTTTGTTTGTTTCCGAGATTCATGGTCGGATTGTTGTTGCTGATGCTAATCCGAGCTCCGGGCCCCACGGTGGGCGCCAAATGTTCCGTCCGAACCGGCCGAGGTATAGGTCCCCAACGAGATTTACTTAGTTCTAGGAGCTGTACGTCGTCACGGAGGTGGTCTCCAAAGGTAACCTCGGTGTGGTGAAACACGGCAGCGGGAGCACCTGCAAAAAGCACTCCGATGCTCAAGTAAGTGTATGAGTTAAGAGGAGTAAAGAGTATGAGTTAGAGTGAATTCTATCACCTGTCATTCTTAGGTTGTTTTTACCCTCATTTTATAGATGATTGGGGCGTCAAGTGGAGCCTGACTTGTTCTGATATTGGTGGCTTGGATAATGAGTTCTGTTTTCGCAAATAACGTCTATGGGGTAGTGTATAACTCACGTGCGTGTTTATTTCAGCTTTGGTTTGTTTGTTTCCGAGATTCATGGTCGGATTGTTGTTGCTGATGCTAATCCCGAGCTTAGCGGGATACACGTCATAGCCCCCAAGCTCGGCTGGCATTGTACGTAAATGATAGACGAGCTTATTGTTTTCGTTGTGTCTTCTGGTCTTGGGCCGCTCCAAAATTGGTCTTCAATGGTGTTAAATGGTCTTGGAAGGCGTTGCTATTGCTTTTCTTGCAAAACGTGCCCGCTTTTAATGCCTTTATTTGCCGTTTGGGTTATCCACGCTTGTTAACGGTTGTGAAGTATTTACCCACTAAGTTAGTGGGCTTGCAATAATTTTCCTTTGGGAATTGCTGTTTCAAATTCTTTCTGATCTTTGCCATGACTTCTAAAGGTTCGTTTTTTCCTCTGTAGTTCGTTTTCTTTTCTCTGTTCTTTCTTCTTGGGATGGCGAGGGATAAAGAAAAAGATAAAGTTGTGGAGGAGGATGAATCCAACCCCTATTACTGGGTTCATGATGATGTGAGGACCCGCTCCTCTTCTTTTGTTAGTGTCGACTCCATTGGTGAGCTTCGTAGCTTGCATGTCGTGAGGGAGGGGTCTGGTATTGCGGTTGAGTTTCTTCCCTGTTCTAGTGAAGATAGGGTTTGCGAGAGGAGGGGGGATTGGCAGTATTTCTATTTTTATACTCCTTGTCTTATCGAGCTTCACGTTAGGTTCCCGTTTTCTGCATTTGAATGTGATGTGTTAACCCAGTTGAACTGTGCGCCTTCACAATTACATCCTAACTCTTGGGCGTTTTTGCGTGCTTTCCAGTGCTTAATGAGCTTTCTTTCTGTCCCTTGTTCTCTTGCTGTCTTCTTTTCGTTGTTTCAGGCGAAAGGGGTTCGAAAGGGGTTATGGGTATGTCTGAGCAGTTACCCTGGTCGGTCTCTCTTCCTTCTTTATAAGTATTCCTTTAAAAACTTTAAATCTTTGTTTGTAAAGGTGAGGTCGGTGGAATCTGAATACCCTTTCTACCTAGATGACGAGTTAGTAGAGAGATTTCCCTTATACTGGTGTTCGGAACCTTGTCAGATTCTTGAAGCTGTTGAACGGAGTGAGGAGGAGGAGCGGTTACTAGACTTTTTGGTTGAGAGTTTTGTTGGGGGGGAGTGTTTGTCTATTCCTGACCTTCTTCGCTATTATGACTCTGGTGATATGGATGGTTTGAAAGCATATTTAGGTATTTCTTGACTGTTTTGTGTTTGTTTCTCATTTGCTTTATTTATTCTGACCTTTTGTCTTCTGTGTAGGTGGACGGGTGCCTCTTCTTGATCCAGGGCGTCTTCAGACTTTTCTAAAAAAGAAAAAGGAAAGACTCACCGATGCCTCTCTGGCAGTGAATGAGGGGGGAGGTGATATTGCTCAATCTGTTGCTCAGGCTGCGTCTTCCTTTAAGAGAAAAAGGGATAATGTTGAGAAATCTGTGGAGGTGATCTCGGAGGAAGTAAGGGAGGTTGTTGGAGGTGGTGGGGTTGCCTTTGATCGTCAGAGAAAGCTTCATGGCTTTATTGCTGGCTCTGGATCGCACTCCTTGTGGAGTGATCAATTTGACTTCGCCGATCTTTCTGATAAGGTGTCTCAATACCCTGGGGATATGCTGATGACTCGCCGTGTTGGCATGGAGTCTCTTGGTAAATTTGTTCAGGTAATGCCTGCTATATTTTGAGCATTTTGGTATACTTCTTCCTTGCCTTTTGACTTTTTGTGGTTTTTTATGTTTGTGTAGATTGTTGCTTCTCGCCTGGTGTGTGTTGGTCGAACTACCGAGCTTATCGGTGCCGAGCAGCAGGGGATTGTGAATCGGGTTGCCGATCTGGAGAAGTCGCATAATATGAGGGTAACTGAGTTGGAAAAATCTGCTAAGGAGAAAGATGATGCTGTTATTAGTGCTTTGGATAGGGCGAAGGATTCTGAAGAGGAGGTGACTCGCTTAAGGGACCAGATCCGTTTGCTGCAAGCTGAAGTTATGGAACATGATGTGGCCAAAGGTCGGCTCACTTCTCGCGTTCATGAGTTGGAGGAGCATGGTATGGAGATGTTCTCCTATGGATTTGAACGAGCTGTGAGTCAGATCGTTGTGCTGGCCCCGGATTTTGACAGTGATCATCTTGATATGACTAAGATAGTTGTTGGTGGAAAATTTGTTGTAGATGGAACTGCGGAGGAGCACGATGAGAACGCTCCTCCCTCTTAGTTTGTGTATGATTGTCTGTTATTGACTATTTTCTTTCGTTTGGCCGAGGTTTGGCCTTGTTTTGCTGATACTTTTGAACTATTTTGTTTTGGCCGAGGTTTAGGCCAAGTTAATGATGTTATTTTGTTGATTTTGTATACATTGTTCTCCCTTATATGTTGTTTGTTAGGCTTATATTTGAGAGAAACATTCAATGAGTTGAATATATTTGGGCGTCCGGCCTCGTTAAAACCCTTGCTTAGGCAAAACCCTTGTTTTGGGAAAAAAGCTCTAAGGGGGAAAAAGAGTGCCTTCATCCGCTGATTGTACAATTTATGATCTATACACTTTTAATGAGGAAACATTCCAGTTTCCTGACACTGGGCTGCCCTGTAATGTCTGTAATTGATAAGCCCCCATTCCGAGCACTTTTGCTATTCGAAAGGGTCCTTCCCAGTTCGCTGCGAGCTTGCCGTGTGAAGGAGGTCGTCTTGCGTCTTCAGTTCGTCTGAGGACAAGGTCGTCTTCTGAGAAAGCCCTCGGGACGACTTTGCTATTGTGCCTTCTTGCAGCCAATTGTTTCATGGCTCTTTGTTTGATTGCTGCGATATCCCTGTCTTCTTCGATGAGGTCAAGCTCGGCCCCTCTTATGAGAGTGTTGTTTTGTTCGTCGTATAGCTCGGTCCTAACTGTGGGTGTTCCGACTTCTACTGGGATTAGTGCCTCTGCCCCGTATACCAACCTGAAAGGTGTCTCGCCAGTGGTTGTTTGTATTGTAGTGTTGTAGCTCCATAGTATTTCTGGGATTAGCTCGGCCCATTCACCCCTCGCATTGTCAAGCTTTCTCTTTATTGCCTGCAATATAACTCGGTTAGCAGCTTCGGCTTGCCCATTGGTTTGTGGGTGTTCGACCGAGCTGAAATAGTGCTGTATATTAAAGTTGCTTAAAAATATGCCGAGGTTATTATCGGTAAATTGTCTACCGTTATCTGATATTATTTCTCTTGGTATTCCAAATCGGCATATTATGTTTTTCCATATAAAAGATCTTACCTTTTCGGCTGTTATCTTTGCTAAGGGTTGTGCTTCTATCCACTTTGAGAAGTAGTCGATTGATACTAAAAGAAATTTTACCTGACCTGGTGCTACTGGAAATGGGCCGAGGATATCGAGTCCCCATCTTTGAAAAGGCCAGCTTACCTCCATACTGTGCAATAGCTCGGCTGGCTTTGTAGAAATGGCTTCATGCTTTTGGCATTTATCGCATTTCTTGACTTTCGCTATGCAATCTCTTTTTATGGTCGGCCAGAAATATCCTGTTCGGACGATTTTTGCGGCTAGGGCTCTTCCTCCGATGTGATTTCCACATACGTCTTCATGTACTTCGTTCATTACTTCTCTTGCTTCTTCGTTGTTCAGACATTTCAGTAACGGTTGTGAGATGCCGCGCTTATACAGTTCTCCTGCTACGCTTGTATATAGGCTTGCCTTTCGTCTGAAGTGTTGCGGATTAAGCTCATTTTTAGGCACGGTACCCGTATTGATGTACTCAAGAAAGGGTGCTCTCCAGTCATGGAGGTGGTTAATGTTTGTTATGGATATAAATTCAATGATGGGTTTTTTAAGTGTCAACTGTGTTAGTGCTGACGTTTGTGTGTCTGCCCTAGTGGATGCAAGTTTAGATAATATGTCGGCTCTAGTGTTCTTTTCTCTATGTACATGTAGGATGATGAATGAGTTAAATTTTGAAATAAGATCCTTTGCTATCAGCCAGTAACGCTCTAGCAAGGGATCTTTTACCTGGTATTCTCCTCGGATTTGTTGGACTACCAAGAGGGAATCACAATGTGCTGTCAGGCTTTGTATTTGGAGGTTGAGGGCGAGCTTGAGTCCTGCTATGAGGGCTTCATATTTGGCCTGGTTGTTACTTGCTGGGAAGTGGAATTGTAGCGATTGCTCGGCCACTACATTTTCTCCTTCTTTCAGAATTACTCCGGCTCCGCTTCCTTCTCGGCTGGAAGCTCCGTCTACGTGCAGCTCCCAGTGCTTGTTATGTTCGGCCGAGGTTAATTCTGATACGAAGTCGGCTAGGATTTGTGCCCTTAGTGCCGATCTTGGTTGAAACTGGATATCGAATTCTGAGAGTTCTATGGACCATTTGGTCAGTCGTCCAGCTAATTCCGGCTTTGTTAGTATTTGTCGTAATGGTTGGTTTGTCCGTACTATTATTGTGTGGCTTTGAAAGTAATGTCTAAGTCTCCTCGCCGTTGTTACGAGCGCCAAAGCTAGCTGTTCAATTCTTGGGTACCTTTGTTCTGTTGGCTGCATGACTCTGCTGACGAAGTATACTGGTTGTTGTGCTTTCCCTGATTCGATCATTAAGGTCGAGCATATAGAGTGCTCGGAAGCGGATAAGTATAAGTATAAAGGCTTGCCAATTTCAGGTTTTTGTAGTACTGGAGGTGATGATAAGACGACTTTGAGTTCAGCGAAAGCTTTCTCACATTCTTCCGTCCATAGAAACTTTTTGTTCTTTGCTATTGTTTGGAAGAAATGATATGATCGGCTCAATACTGATGGTAGGAACCGGGATAATGCTGCTATTCTCCCTGCTAGTTGTTGTACTTCTTTGACTGTTTTGGGGCTTGCCATGCTGAGTATTGCCTTACATTTTTCTGGGTTCGCCTCTATACCTCGTGATGTTAGCATGAATCCGAGGAATTTGCCCCCTCGTACTCCAAAAGCACATTTTTCTGGGTTGAGCCTCATTCTGTATGTTCGGACTTGTTCAAATATTTCTTTAAGATCGTCGCAGTGTGATTTCCCATGGGTGGTCTTGGCGACCATGTCATCCACATAGATCTCCATGTTCCGACCTATTTGATGATGGAACACCTTGTCCATCAGTCGCTGGTATGTTGCACCTGCATTCTTTAGTCCAAATGGCATTACTCTATAACAAAAATTTCCATGCTCGGTTATAAACGCGGTTTTGCTTTGGTCTTCTGGGTGCATGAGTATCTGGTTATAACCAGAGTATGCATCCATGAAGCTCAAGCTTTTGTAACCTGAGGCACTGTCTACGAGTTTATCGATGCATGGTAGAGGATAAGCATCCTTGGGGCATGCTTTATTTAAATCTGTGAAGTCGACGCACATGCGCCATTTACCTGAATTTTTTCTTACCATTACTACGTTCGAGAGCCATGTGGTGAATCTGATTTCTTTGATGAAGTTGGCTTTAAGTAGCTTTTCGGTTTCTTCCAGTGCGGCCTTTGATTTGTCTGCTCCGAGATTCCTTTTTTTCTGAGCTATAGGTCGGTTTGCTTTGTTTGTGGCGAGTTTATGGCAGATAATGCTCGGATCTATTCCTGGCATATCTGCCGGGGTCCATGCAAATAGGTCGGCGTTGTCTTGCAATACTTTCACCAGTTCTGATCTTTCCTTTCCTTGTAATGCCTGGCCGACGTATGTGAACTGTTCTGGTTTCTCTGTCAGTGGGATTTTCTGGAGCTCGTCTGCTGGTTGAGGCCTTTCTTGGGTGTCTTCGCGCGGATCAAGTTCTGCCAAGGACAGTACCTCTGTTGCGTTATGGATGGCTTTGACTTCTTGCTGGAACCCTAGTCTTGGAGCCGACCTTTTCAGGCTTGCGTTGTAACATTCCCGAGCTTATTGTCGGTCTGAGTGAAGTGTCGCTATTTTTCCGTCCTGTGCCTGAAATTTTACACATAGGTGAAAGGTTGAAACTACTGCCCTGAACATGTTCAGAGTAGGTCTTCCGAGAATAATGTTATAAGGACTAGGGCAGTCAACTATAAGGTATTGTATGTCGATGGTTCGTGACAATGGGTGGTTTCCCATCATTGTCTTCAACCATATGTAGCCCTTGATCGGTACTCTTTCTCCGGAGAATCCGACTAATTCTCTGGATGAGGGTTGTATAAGTTTTTCAGATAATTGCATTTTTATAAAAGTAGCGTAAAACAGAACATCGGCACTACTACCTGGGTCCAAGAGGACTTTTCTTACCAGTAACTCGCCTGTTTGGATAGAAATTACCACTGGGTCGTCTGAATGTGGTGCGGCTGAGCATATGTCCCTCTGATTGAAAATGATTTCTAGGTTTGATGTGTCCTTGTCGTTATGTGGTGTTGTCCCTTCTATTGCAAGCATCGCGCGATAGTTACGTTTTCTCACCGAAGTTGTTTCTCCTCCTCCGGCGAATCCTCCTGATATGGTGTTTATGATCCCCTTAGGTGGTGTGTTGTTTGGCCATTTGTTGGTGTCTTTTGCTCCTGAGGTCTGTTGGCGTTCCTCTCTGTCGTTCTCTTTATGCTTCCTTCCCTCGATGTATTTATCTAGGAGGCCCTGCCGGGCTAATCTTTCTAATAGGTCCTTGGCTATTATGCATTCGTCGGTTGTGTGGCCGTACTTTTGGTGGAAAGCACAGTGCTTACATTTGTCGACGAATCTCTGGTCTTGATAGCTCCCGGCCCTTGCTGGTGGTTTTATGATTTTGGCGTTGAGTATTTCTTTGATTATCCTTTCCCTTCTTGTGTTGAACCTAGTGTAATTGTCAAATTTTGGGGTTAGCTTGAAGGGTCTCTTGAGGTCCTTGATGTTTGCTGACCTTGTGGATTTTTCATCCTCTCTTCTGGGTTGTCTCTTTTCTGTTTTTTCAGTTTCGCGGAGCTCTTCGATCTCCATCTGCCCTGCCGCCCTTTCTCGGAACTCTTCCAATGTCTTCGGCTTTGTTACTGCGATTGTTTCCCTGAATTTTCCGGGTCGGAGTCCTGCCTTTATGGCGTGCAGATGGACGGCGGGGTCTAGGTCGGGTATTTCCATTGTCGCTTCTGCAAACCTGGTTAGGTAGTCTTTCAAGTTCTCCTGGGGTCCTTGGCGAATGGTACCGAGGTAGTCTGATCCATGTACATATATTCTTGCTGCAGCGAAGTAGTCTATGAAGGATTTTGCTAATTCCTCGAAAGAAGAGATTGATCCTGCAGGTAGTTTTGAGAACCAAAGCAGGGCTGCGCCGTCGAGGTAAGTAGGAAAGGCCCTGCAAAGGACGGGTTCGTTATTAGGACCATTAAAGAACATCATAGATTGAAATTTCTTGATGTGAGCCCGGGGGTCACCAATCCCCTTGTATGGCTCGAGGGAAGACGGTAATGTGAAATGTTTTGGCATCTGGTAGTTGGTGATCTCCTCAGAGAATGGGTTGTCCAAGGTCAGCTTCTCCCTTGGTGGGTCAATACTCAGTAGGTCTGTTTTTCCTTTATGGCCGTTGTCTTCACGTTTACTGGTGTCATTTTGGCTGGTTAATTCGGCCAGCCTTTTGACTTCCGCTTGCAGTTCGGCCATTTGAGCCATAAGCTCGGCTTGAGTGTTTTGATGGACTCCATTATCAGCCATGCGCGAAGGTTGAGAATTCCTGCGTAAAAAGAAAACACGAGGTGCTATACAAAAGAAAAAATGGGGTCAGTGCAACCGGGCCCCACGGTGGGCGCCAAATGTTCCGTCCGAACCGGCCGAGGTATAGGTCCCCAACGAGATTTACTTAGTTCTAGGAGCTGTACGTCGTCAGGGAGGTGGTCTCCAAAGGTAACCTCGGTGTGGTGAAACACGGCAGCGGGAGCACCTGCAAAAAGCACTACGACGCTCAAGTAAGTGTATGAGTTAAGAGGAGTAAAGAGTATGAGTTAGAGTGAATTCTATCACCTGTCCTTCTTAGGTTGTTTTTACCCTCATTTTATAGATGATTGGGGCGTCAAGTGGAGCTTGACTTGTTCCGATATTGGTGGCTTGGATGATGAGTTCTGTTTTCGCAAATAACGTCTATGGGGTAGTGTATAACTCACGTGCGTGTTTATTTCAGCTTTGGTTTGTTTGTTTCCGAGATTCATGGTCGGATTGTTGTTGCTGATGCTAATCCCGAGCTTAGCGGGATACACGTCAGGTGCCATTTACTGGCAACATCGATAGAGTGAAAAAAGGTATAGTGATGAAAATTGGAGAAATGCAAAGATAATATTAATTATAGAAGTGGAGTGTTGGAGGTAGAGTGAGCCACAGTGGAGTGAGAAAGATATAGAGAGAGGATATTGATGGTGATTATGGAAGTGGAGAGACGTTGATGAAATGAGGAGAGATAAGAGAAGATGATATGATGTGATAATGAATACGTAACAAGGGTCAAAAAATGTTTTGTATTGACGAAAAAATAATATAAAAAATAAAATTGAAGTGTATTTTAAATATTAAGAAAAAAAATATAATTTATTCTGTAATTTATTATCTATTATATTATATTAAAATCGAATTTTCATATTTAAGTATAAAATTGACGTGGCATATTTTATAAAATATTTATTTATATAAATTTATTAAATTCAATTAATTATAATAAATTAATTGTATCAATTATTTTTTAATTTATTTCTTTTAATTGAAT
>NC_029791.2:118725404-118726802 GCF_000816755.2 Arachis ipaensis | reverse complement strand
ATTTTATTGTATAATTTTTTCAGCACTTTTTATTTATTTTGTTTCCTATGATGCATTATTTTCACTTTTTGATTCTTTGATAAACTATAAACCATGATAAATGTTATTGTAGTTTATCTTTTCTATTTTTTTTATTTTGTTCTTATTTATTTAAATCTTTTTTAAATTTTTTTATTATGAATTTTATCATTTTTTATTCATTAATATATTTATTATAACTTTTTATAGGTCATATGTTGAATCTTTTCAATATTAAAATTATCTCTCTAATGTATTTAATTTTATTGATTTATTAATCATGTAAAACTAAATTTAATTATTACCAATTCGAGTATTTAATAGTACAAAAATGATCAATTTTTTCATTTTATTTTTATTTATTTTACAATAATTTAATAATATTGTGAAGTGTGAATTTGTTAAGATAAGACACTATTTTATAAGCGCAAATAATTTAGACATTAAATAAACCTCATTTTATTAGAATATTCATCTTTTTCAGTTCCAAATTAACACTCCTCAAATGGTAATTACATATTATTTAATTTTGTAACTCAAAAGCCTTAGCAAAGTTCATAGTATCTATTCTTTCATGTGTAGAAATATCAATTTAGTATGTGTTATTAAGAGATTCATCAAGTAATTAATCAAAAATTCAAAACCGAGTAGGTGCCAAACAATGAATCTTATTCTCAATGGTCATCAACTAACCATCAAATGATGTCACTCATCACGACGCTATTTAATTTTATGGGTCTAGATATTTTAATGCTTCATGGATATTACCATCAAATAATTAATGACTCCCTTAAGCAGGATCTCTCCAAGATGAGTAATGCTGACTTAGGTAACGATATGGTGTTAGGCTCTTAATATTGGGTATAATGCATGGGAGAATATATCATACATTCATACTTTAAAATTATAATAAAGGTAATAAAATTGTTAAACAACTGAAATTTTTGTAATGCTCAAATAATAATACATAAAATAAAGGATTTTGAGTGGATTAGTGATAATTCGTTTCATAAAGGTAAATGTATGAAATAGTTAGCTACAACGTAACACTTGATGCTTTATAAGGATCCGTGATTAACTTGTATTCTTGGTTAATAAATAATAATAACTTAATATGCGTATGATATCGCAAAAATAAATAAATAAAAATTCAAAGATTCTGCGTCCAATAACTCATCAACATTATTACTAATATTATTCTCATATCATAAGTTAATTACACGCATGGGAATTATTAGGACAAAATATTTCCTCTGTGATGAACTCGTAATGATTTGGCATTTGTAAATGAAGACGTAGCACAATTGTCAGGAACCCATCCAATCTGCATCTTCTCGTTGTCATAAACCACTAGCTTATCTTGAAAAGAGACGTCTATGG
>NC_029791.2:118724392-118725284 GCF_000816755.2 Arachis ipaensis | reverse complement strand
ATGGGGAAAAAAAAAAAAAAATAATAATAATTACAATCAAAATTTCCATATATATACATAACATAATAGTATATTTGTAATTATTTTATTACCTCCAATTATGTTAATATCTCCAAGTTCTTCTGAGCCATCTAAAATCCCTAAGCATGTATTATGACGTTCCTGTTATTAAAAGACCACTTGTTAATTACACAAATTCATTTAGAAAAAGTATAGGGACAACAACTTTATTAAATTTTGATCAGCATATAATCAGCAAAAGAAAAGTGAGTAATCTCACACTATTGGATAAATTCTCATATCATTAAAAATATCAATAACTACTTAATGACTACAAATCATAAAAGTTACTGCCCTCTAACACTCTTCGTTCATTTATTGTTCTTACCAAGAATATACTTAGAGGGTAAAATTGGCATGAACATTTTACAAGTTAGCTCCATTTATAATGTTACATATCAAATTCAGTATTAAAAAATAAAAGATGCTCACCGAGACAATGAGATAAGATTGTGGTGTTAGTACGAACTGAGATTTTGTTTTTGGGAAGTTCAGTACTATGTTTTTGAAATATCCAAAAAGATTTTGACCCTTCCAACATATTACCAGTGTTGTGTCCTCAGTAGCTCTCTGCACCTTATTTCCTAAGTCATTATTTATCTAAAACACATAAAAAAGAATAATTAGTTATTGCATGACTAACTTTTGGCACATCAATTTTCAGATACAATAAAAGGACCACTGAATTTTCATTCTCACCAGACCAAACAACACATTATAAGCTTTTTTATTGAGGTATGTGTATGTGCTTCCACTGTCAAAAATAACTTCAAGACCATTAACAGCTTGCTTCCCATTGAACAATAAATCTACAGGGCCTGCCCTGTAGTGT
>NC_029791.2:118716276-118724367 GCF_000816755.2 Arachis ipaensis | reverse complement strand
ACGGGTCAACACTTTTATTAAAATTTATACTTAATTATCAAAAAAGAATTGAGTAATCTTATATTATTGAATATAATTTCACACCATTAAAAACACTAATGATGGCTAATTAATGACTACAAATCACAAAACTTGCTGACCCCTAACACTCCTCATTTAAATAATCTAAATCGAGGAATAATTTTATTTAATCAGTCGCTATAATTAACTATCAATATTTATACACACCGGTAATGTTAGGGAGACAAAAAAAAAAAACCAGAACTTACCTTATTTAGCATTCATTAATTATCGTAACAATTTAGTTAAATAAAGCAAGTTATGGTTGTTTTTGACTAATTTTTTTTAGTTACCAAATATTTTCGTATACATATTTGATGACTGAATTTGACAACTGATTTTAATATGCAAATAAAATTTTTATTATTTAAAAATGTTCTAATAATAACTAACTGCTAGGTATATGAGCCACTAAAATTAACTATTAGTATAAAATATATAATAGAATATAAAATTAACATAAAAAAATGAATTAAATAACATATATTTATACACAAATAGACATGATAATTGATTTTAGTAACAAATTTTAGCGAAAAAAATAGTATTTTTGAATAACAAGTTAACAACATTTAGTTAATACGACAGTTATTTTAAAATAGAGTGAGTGACCCAGTGACCCTTACATATTGGAGGAGGAGGAACTGCGCAAGATAGGTGTCCAAACAAGAGTCTTGGAGGTTTTAATATCATCACCAAGGAATAAACGACCTCCTCCTTTGGAACTCAAGCAATGGCCAAAGACATTGTGAATGTAGCCCAGAGAAGAAAGCTGAGACAAAATGCTTGTCTTGCCATTGCCAAGGCCAAACACCCCCGCCGTTTTGATATGCGAGGAATGATGATGATTAGAAGGTGTTTGATCAAATCCACTCCTACCATATATACAAAAGTTATAAAATAAAAAATACTATTTATACACTAAAATCAGCTATTAAAATTAGTCACTAGTGTATTTGTATATAAATACATATATAATTTAACTTATTTTTAATATATATTTATATTTTAATGTATATTTTATACTAATAATTAATCTTAAGGACTGATTTTGGTGTACAGATAACATACTTGATTGAAAAAACAGATGAAGGTAATTAACTTAGCTTGGTAAGCACTCACCCGAAGCCAAGTTGAGGATGTAGAATAGAGCCATCGTCTAATCTAAAGGAAATAAAGTCCCTAACAAGCACCCCTGAACAAAATTCATTGTCTGCATACTCGATTTTATATTTACATGGCCCAGTTGGTGGAGCGCAGTTTCTATTTAGCGCAGCACACAGGGGTTCTTTGCATTGGATGTTACTGTTGGGGTTATACGGATAATATTGTGAACGCTGCAAGTCATAAAGACACAAAAATTAAGGAGAATATATAATTAAGGCGGAAATGTTAGTAACCAAAGAAAATCAGCCAAAAATAGTCATAATTTGTTTTATTTAGTATTTATTAATGGTTGCAACAATTAATAAATGATAAATAAGACAAGTTCTGACTGTTTTTTTTGTCATCCTAAATTGTTAGGGTAAAAATGAATGATAAAAGTATAAAATTAAATTAATTAATTTACGATTGATTGTTGTATTGCATTGCTTACAGGTGTGCAGGTCTTACAGGATTTGGACTGAACCCAAGTGAGATCACTACCAGAGTCAATGTCAAGGTCGTATAATTGAGGTGGATTTCCAATTGCCACTTTCACCGTATAATATCTGTACCAATACAAAAAGCAAAATATTCATTTAATTTTAAGGAAAAATCAATTACAATATAGTATACAAAGAAGCTGCACAGGAAAAATTGAAGTTTTACGTAAAATAAAAAATAAATAAATTAAGTATCTAAAACGTAAAATTTTAATAAAATTTAAATTATAAAATCATTAGAGCTAATAAAAATTTGGACAAAAAACGCTAATAAGCCAACATCACTTCATATTTACGTATATCAGCCAAAACGAAAATCGTTTCAGCAATAAGCCAAACTGTATTTTAATGTAATTCGAACCAGGCTGGTTCGAACTGCATTTAGCTATAAATCGAACCAGGGCAGTTCGAATTACCAAGAAAGAGTTGAACATAATTCGAACCAAGGTGGTTCGAACTTCACTTGCTCATAATTCGAACCAGCCTTGTTCGAATTATCGATGTAAATGCGAACCAAGTAATTCGAACCACCCTGGTTCGAATTACTCAATATTTGGCTCCAATAGTAATTCGAACCAACCTGGTTCGAATTACTCATTATTTGGCTCTGTGCGTCTTTGCCCTTGAAGGTAAGGGCAAAATTAGCCACTACGTGTCGAATGCAGAATGCACGGTAGGCAGATGGAGGTAACCAACCTCCGTCAGGAGCCTCAAGCGCAGCCTTGATGCCGTTATGCCTGTCCGATATAACCAGCAGACCCGGCTGTGGTGTCACGTGCTGTCGAAGGTGGGAGAGAAAGAATGTCCAGGACTCTGCATTCTCACCCTCTACTAATGCGAATGCAACAGGTAGAATGTTGGAGTTCCCGTCCTGTGCAATCGCGATGAGCAACGTTCCCCCGTACTTGCCATACAGATGTGTGCCGTCAATGCTGACTAGCGGCTTGCAATGACGGAATGCCTCGATGCACGGTGGAAAAGTCCAGAAAAGTCTGTGAAAATATGCTTGAGACTCGTCTACCTGTCCTCCAACTCGAACGGGGCTCGTCCTTAGGACTGCAACAGTACCAGGCATCGTCAGCTGGACTCCCAACACCCACCTAGGCAGCTCGTTGTATGACTCATCCCAGTCACCGTAGATGAGACCAACGGCCTTCTGCTTCGCCATCCAAACCCTCCTGTAAGTCGGCCTAAAACCAAAATGCGCTGCCGTGGCGTTCAGGAGCACCTTGATGCTAACCGATGCGTCAGCCCTAACCATTGGCATAATGAACGCCGAAATCACAGAATGATCCAAACTTCTGTGATCACTTGATATGGATGTGGCCAGGCAAGTGTGAGGGCCATTGTACCGTTTGACCTCCCAAATGCCCTTCCGCTTCCGGAGACTGAGCCGAATCAACCATGTGCACCCATTCCCGAACTCGGAACACTTGCCCACATACCGGCGGTGATCGGACTCCACCACCTTGTACTGTACCCCTCGCCGGATGCTGTAAGTCTTCACACTTAACAGGGCCTCATCTTTATCCTGGAATTGCTGACCAACCTGGAACTCTGTGAGACCAGCATTCCCTTCCGCATCTCTAGCTCCGAATCCAACAGGGTGACCTAGCGCACCCTCATGCGTCATGGCGTCCAGGTCCAGCGAAGAAAAATATGGTGGATACTGCTGTGTGCCAGAGCTAGAACCACCGCCAGCCAATGCAGGCCCAGCCGCTACAAGCTCGTCCCCGCTATCTTCCTCAATCGTTTCGGGCTCAACGTCGTCCTCATCAGGATCACCCAATTCTCCGTCTCCGACGCCAACCGGTGGAACGCCATGTAAAGCGTTTGCCATAACATCAAAGGATCCTACCTCGTCGCGGACGCCGTCATTCAAATCAACAGCAAAGGACGGAGAGGCGACAAGTTGGGCCGCTGGCTCGTAAACTGGGACGGAGGAAGAAGCCACAGCAGCCATCGAACTGGAGCCAGCTGCAGTGGCTACATTGGCGGTATTCCGGTTCGAACCCCCTGAGCTGGATACCACATCAACCAGCTTTGCCAGCAACTCTGGTGTGCGGACCTCCGGAAACTGCCTCCGACAAAGAAACATGACTTGGAGGTCCTCATCACTACCAATCGTGAGACAATCATACTTCACCGTATCGTGCAGGATCGTGACTGGAATGCGATAGAAAAACTTCTTAATCCGCTTCGCACCTTCCAGGCCAAGTTTCATCAGCACAGCTCTAACCAGGTCATCATAGCTTGTCGTTCGATTCACCACAATATAGAGAGGATTCTTATCTGTGAACTTCACTCCGGACCGAGTTTTCCTCTTGATGGACCCTCTGTGGTGTACCAAAACAGCAAAACTCTCCTCCTCACTAGCCATCTTACGTCCTCTAATGAGAGCAAATCACGTTTACAGCGTTTATATAGAGCTCTGACTCCTACTAATTCGAACTAACCTGGTTCGAACCATGATACACGTAATTCGAACCAGGGTGGTTCGAATACGGGTCAACACTTTTATTAAAATTTATACTTAATTATCAAAAAAGAATTGAGTAATCTTATATTATTGAATATAATTTCACACCATTAAAAACACTAATGATGGCTAATTAATGACTACAAATCACAAAACTTGCTGACCCCTAACACTCCTCATTTAAATAATCTAAATCGAGGAATAATTTTATTTAATCAGTCGCTATAATTAACTATCAATATTTATACACACCGGTAATGTTAGGGAGACAAAAAAAAAAAACCAGAACTTACCTTATTTAGCATTCATTAATTATCGTAACAATTTAGTTAAATAAAGCAAGTTATGGTTGTTTTTGACTAATTTTTTTTAGTTACCAAATATTTTCGTATACATATTTGATGACTGAATTTGACAACTGATTTTAATATGCAAATAAAATTTTTATTATTTAAAAATGTTCTAATAATAACTAACTGCTAGGTATATGAGCCACTAAAATTAACTATTAGTATAAAATATATAATAGAATATAAAATTAACATAAAAAAATGAATTAAATAACATATATTTATACACAAATAGACATGATAATTGATTTTAGTAACAAATTTTAGCGAAAAAAATAGTATTTTTGAATAACAAGTTAACAACATTTAGTTAATACGACAGTTATTTTAAAATAGAGTGAGTGACCCAGTGACCCTTACATATTGGAGGAGGAGGAACTGCGCAAGATAGGTGTCCAAACAAGAGTCTTGGAGGTTTTAATATCATCACCAAGGAATAAACGACCTCCTCCTTTGGAACTCAAGCAATGGCCAAAGACATTGTGAATGTAGCCCAGAGAAGAAAGCTGAGACAAAATGCTTGTCTTGCCATTGCCAAGGCCAAACACCCCCGCCGTTTTGATATGCGAGGAATGATGATGATTAGAAGGTGTTTGATCAAATCCACTCCTACCATATATACAAAAGTTATAAAATAAAAAATACTATTTATACACTAAAATCAGCTATTAAAATTAGTCACTAGTGTATTTGTATATAAATACATATATAATTTAACTTATTTTTAATATATATTTATATTTTAATGTATATTTTATACTAATAATTAATCTTAAGGACTGATTTTGGTGTACAGATAACATACTTGATTGAAAAAACAGATGAAGGTAATTAACTTAGCTTGGTAAGCACTCACCCGAAGCCAAGTTGAGGATGTAGAATAGAGCCATCGTCTAATCTAAAGGAAATAAAGTCCCTAACAAGCACCCCTGAACAAAATTCATTGTCTGCATACTCGATTTTATATTTACATGGCCCAGTTGGTGGAGCGCAGTTTCTATTTAGCGCAGCACACAGGGGTTCTTTGCATTGGATGTTACTGTTGGGGTTATACGGATAATATTGTGAACGCTGCAAGTCATAAAGACACAAAAATTAAGGAGAATATATAATTAAGGCGGAAATGTTAGTAACCAAAGAAAATCAGCCAAAAATAGTCATAATTTGTTTTATTTAGTATTTATTAATGGTTGCAACAATTAATAAATGATAAATAAGACAAGTTCTGACTGTTTTTTTTGTCATCCTAAATTGTTAGGGTAAAAATGAATGATAAAAGTATAAAATTAAATTAATTAATTTACGATTGATTGTTGTATTGCATTGCTTACAGGTGTGCAGGTCTTACAGGATTTGGACTGAACCCAAGTGAGATCACTACCAGAGTCAATGTCAAGGTCGTATAATTGAGGTGGATTTCCAATTGCCACTTTCACCGTATAATATCTGTACCAATACAAAAAGCAAAATATTCATTTAATTTTAAGGAAATACAATATAGTATATAGTATACAAAGAAGCTGCACAGGAAAAATTGAAGTTTTACGTAAAATAAAAAATAAATAAATTAAGTATGTAAAACTTTAATAAAAAAGTTAACTTTGAGAATAATTGGTCAGATGGACTACACAGACTACACATTATTTTATTTTATTTATTACAATCAGCATCCATATCATTTCTTCTTTAAACATAGATGGTGGATGGTAGCTAAGAACATAATACTATATGCAAAAAATGCAGAAAAACCACCATAAAAAAGGAATGATAAATAATTTGGATACAAATTAAGAGCATTGTTGAAATAATCAATTAGTCAAAGACTTAGCAAGGAAGTTAACTTTGAGAATAATTGGTCAGAACAAAAATATGGACTACACATTATTTTATTTTATTTATTACAATCAGCATCCATATCATTTCTTCTTTAAACATAGATGGTGGATGGTAGCTGCATAAGCTAAGAACATAGTAAAGAAAATTTTGAAGGTAAGGAAAAAAAAAACCGTACCCAAGAGGATAGACATTCCCTTGAATGGCGAAATGAAAAGTGTGACCAGATGATCTAGAAGGAGCTGCGGGTTTTGGTTGTGGCTTCTTGGCGTTGAGAATCTGATCATTTGTATCATTCACTTTTGACAAAGAAACTGAGAAAATTGCACAAAGGATTAGAACCAGAAACAACACCTTCCTCAATGGAACAACCCCACTTGTTCCTTTCACATCCATGAGAGAGAGGAAAAAAAAAAAAGAAGAGAAGTGGTTGTTTTAATTTGTTGTCAATAGTAATGTTTCAAACTTTCAATTTGTTATGTGATTGTTAGAGACCGCGTGAATTTTATAGGGAGATGAAAGTGATGAAGTGATGATCCATTGACTTTTGTTACTTTTAGTTTTGGTCTTTTTTCTATATAACCAAGAGCTATATATCTAATAATAATAATATTGGAAATTATTTACCTTCTACTTGAGTATTTTCTGTGTGCATTGTGGTTGATTGAATATGTGATTTTTATATTAATCGGTAGTTGGTTTGGTTAACAGAATATTCCATCTATTTTTTAATAATTGTCCAAAACTTAAAAAAAAATTATATAGATCAAACACAAATTTCATAATAGTAAAAAATTATATGGATAGAAAAGAATATTCTCATACGAAAATATAAATTTCCATTAATATTATACTAATTAATTTTAAAATAAATGAGATATTAGTATTAGAGATCATTTAAAAAAAAAATAATACTATTAAATATTATAATAAATAGGATCAATATTTTAAAATCTTAAAAATATAAATGAGACGTATGTATTTTACGGAATGAAAGAAGCGTTTGGAATTAATTAAGGTTTATAATTGGCTTATAATTATTTCGCATTTAATAAACATAGCTTCTTATTATAAGTGATGTATTTGTAAATTTGAGTTAGGTTTTCAAAAACTAAAAGAATAAAGATTTGTGGTAGAAACTAGAAAGAATTGGGAAGCTTCCTAGACCGCGTTTGGCTTCGAGAACGCGGAATTGATGGCTTATGGCTGTTACTTCATTCTAAATTTCTAATTTGAATTTCTGTGTCAGTTGCCACCTAAAGAGTAGTATTTGCCTATTTGGTAAATATTAGAAAACATTTTATATTGTTATATTTCTTTAAAGAATTTTGTCCTCCGAGTATACATGATGTAGTAAATTTTTAACTAAATAATAGTTGCGTGATTATGTACTATTGCGATAGATAGATAATTTATTTACGAGTAAAATTTCTGTCCGATCCCTAATTATTTATTAAAAGGATTTGACATTTTCTAATTATTAAAAAAATAATAATGCAGTCTTTATCTATTTTTTTTATGTAATTGAAATATTTTTTCGGTGTTTTTTAATCATTAGACTTTTTTGGTTACTTTTTTACCCAAAAACCAATAAAAGAGTTCTTTCAATGAGAGAATGGATAAGTATGGCGTTGTTAATTTCTAATGGTAAGAGGGTATTAGATCATTTTTATGAACGGTTAAGGACCAAAGAGGGGTTCTATTCTTTATTTATCTTTGATAA
>NC_029791.2:118715550-118715977 GCF_000816755.2 Arachis ipaensis | reverse complement strand
TCATCTAGTAACTAGTATCACCGTAAAAATAATGAAAAATTGGTTTTTGATTTTGTAATTAAAAAAATAAAATAAATTAGTTTCTGATATATTAAAAAGAGAAATTATTCTCTTAATATGATTTTAAAAAGGACAAACTACATACAACGTAACTTTAATTTTGATTATGGACATTGCTCCTCGTCTGACAGCTAAGTAGTTTAATATATAGCGTAAAAAAATTACGTGATTAATTTTCAGTTTGTTTTTATAATGACTAATTTATTAGAAAAAAATTGATTGAGACTATTTTAAAAATTATTGTATACTACATTATCAGTCAATAAAGGTTCAAGAAAATAATAAAATAATAGATATGTTATTTTAATTTTTTCTATGAACAATGAAGTAAAAAATCTACAATAATAATAATAACTTAAAAGATTGA
>NC_029791.2:118709354-118715498 GCF_000816755.2 Arachis ipaensis | reverse complement strand
GAAATAAAATTAATATCATTTTAAAAATATAATATTATTTTAATAAAAAATTATTAAAAATAATATAAAATTTTAATTAAATTAAAATTAAAAATTAAAAAAATAAATTTTAATTTTAATTTTTTAAATTATTATTTATGATATATAATTTCACAAATATTTATATCTCATCCTATAAGAGATAAAGTAAAGTTAAAATTTGATGTGGAGATGCTCTAATTTTTCTCTCACAAACATTGTGGTGGGTCCAATAATAATTCTCATTCCCAAAACATGGTTAGTAGTAATTAATACCGACCACTATACTATACATCTTAATTTTCTGAACAAGAACAAATTTTCCATACTGTGACGCCCATCGAAAAGACGAAAACTACTAGCTATTTTGACTCAGGAAGGACTCTGATCCGATCCAACCAACATCATTGTCATAATTAATTAACAGTGTTATAAAATAATTAAATAAATAAATAAATAAAAAGTAACAAATAAAATAAAAAAATATAAAGAGAGAGATATTAATAGTGTATAAAGAAATAAGAGAATGTTTATTATTGCTGTGTGTGTATCTCCTCTTTACCTCAGTACATGTATTTATAGGCACACAAAGTTTACATTTCAAACTTCATTTATTTTTTTCAACATAGAAAAAATGTGCCCTCATAAATGGGCATCCATCATCCTTATCCATCTTCGTCATAACACTCCCCCTTGGATGACCATTTAGGATTATTGTCTCGTTAAAATCTTACTAAAGAAAAACTCAGTGGGAAAAAACCTTAGTGAAGGAAAAAGAGTACAATATCCTTTAATGATGGGACTGCTTCATTAAAAACCTTGTCAAGAAAAATCCAATGGAAAAAAACCTGACCAAGGAAAAAAGAGTACAGTCTCCCCTCTTGTCGACATCAGTTGATGTCTCGAAATCGGCGCATCCCAATCTCATGTACCAATCTTTCAAAGGAGGATTTTGAGAGTGACTTTGTAAATAAATCTGCCAGATTGTCACTTGAGCGGATCTGCTGGACATCAATTGTCCATTGATTTTGAAGATCATGAGTGAAGAAGAATTTGGGAGAAATATACTTTGTTTTAACACATTTGATATATCCGCCTTTAAGTTGAGCAATGCATACTGTATTATCTTCAAACAGGACAGTTGGAGCTATCTTCTAATCAACCAGTCCATATGATGACAGAATATATTGGATCATACTCCTCAGCCAAAAAACACTCGCAACTAGCTTCATGTATCGCTAGTATTTCAGCATGATTAGAGGATGTTGCTGCAATTGTCTATTTCGTGGACTTCCATGATATAGCTGTACCACCATATGTGAACAGGTATCCTGTTTGAGATCTTCCTTTATGTGGATCAGACAAATATCCAGCATCTGTGTTGCCAACTAATTGTGACTTGGATCCATAGGGATAAAACAATCCCATATCAACCGTTCTATGAAGATATCGAAAGATTTGTTTGATTCCACTCCAATGTCTTCTGGTTGGAGAGGAATTATATCTTGCTAGTAAATTCATAGCAAATGATATATCAGGTCATGTATTATTAGCAAGATATATTAGCGCTCCAATGGCACTATTCAAGACCAAGGATATCTTCATTTTCTTCTTTAGGATGGAATTGATCCTTTTCCACATCCAAAGATCTTACGATCATTGGGGTACTCAAGGGATGTGACTTATCCATATATAAAATCTTTTCAAGATCTTTTTTGTGTATGTTGTTTGATGAATAAAGATCACATTTTTTGTATGCTCGATCTGCAGGCCGAGACAAAATTTAGTCTTTCCAAGATCTTTCATCTCAAACTCTTCTTTTAGAGTTTTTATAATTGTTGGAATCTCTTCAAGAGTCCCAATGATATTTAAATCATCAACGTACACAGCAATAATAATGAATCCAGATGCGGTTTTCTTTATGAAAATACAGGGGCAGATATCATCATTCTTGAATCGGTTTTGGCCAAATACTCAGTAAGACGATTATACCATATTCGTCCAGATTGCTTTAGACCATATAAAGATTTTGTAATTTGACTGAGTATAACCCTTGTGAATATTCATTGGATGGTTTAGATATCTTTAGTCCTTCAGGGACTTTCATATAGATATCCCGATCTAATAAGCCGTATAAATAGGCTATTACCACATTCATTAAATGCATATGTAGTTTATGATATGCAGATAAACTGACCAAATAACACAATGTTATCGCATCCACTACAGGGGAATATGTTTCTTCATAATCTATACTGAGCCTTTGTGAAAAATCTTGCGCCACAAGTCGGACTTTATAGCGCACAACTTCATTTTTCTCATTTCGTTTTCTCACAAATACCCATCGGTATCCAATAGGTTTTACATCTTCAGGTGTACGGACTACAGGTCCAAAGTCTTAACGTTTTGCAAGTGAGTCTAATTTAGCCTTCATGTCTTCTTTCCATTTTGGCCAATTATTCCTTTGTCGACATTCTTCGACTGATCTTGGCTCAAGATCCTTACTTTCATGCATGATATTTAATGTCACATTATATGCAAATATTTCATTAACAATTGTCTTATTTCGGTCCCATTTCTCTCTTGTAAAGACATAATTTATCGAGATCTCATCATTTTCACAATTTTCAGGTACCTGAACGTCTTCTGGCGTTAAAATTATATCAGAATTTTGGACAACTGCAGGTGTCTCTACTATGTCTTTTTCAACAGGAATATTATTTACCTCTTTTCTCTTTCGAAGATTTTTGTCTTTGGAACCGACAGGTTTGCCATGCTTCTGGCGTGTATTTGTTTCGGTGGCAATTTGTCCAACTGGGACATCAATTCGAATTGGGGCATTTTCCGCTGGTATATACGACTTGGTTATCCTCTTTGTATCGAAAAATGCATCAGGCAATTAATTTGCTATTCTTTGCAAATGTATAATCTTTTGAACTTCTAGTTCACATTGCTCTGATCGAGGATCTAAATGCATCAACGATGATGCATTCCAATTAAGTTCCTTTTCAGGAAACTTATTCTCTCCCCCTAATATTGAAAATTTTGATTCATTAAAATGACAATCCGCAAATCGGGTTTTAAATACATCCCCAGTTTGTATCTCAAGATACCTCACTATAGAGGGAGAATCATATCCAACATATATCCCCAATTTTCTTTGGGGTCCCATTTTGGTGCGATTAGGTGGTGCAATGGGAACATATATTGCACATCCAAATATTCTTAAATGGGAAACATTTGGCTGCTGGCTAAAGGCTAATTGCATAGGAGAGAACTGATGGTAACTTGTTGGCCTCAAACGAATAAGTGCTGCGGCATGTAAAATAGCATGCCCCAAACCGAGGTTGGGAGATTTGTTCTCATAAGCAAGGGTCTAGCAATTAATTGGAGGCGTTTAATAAGTGATTCTGCTAACCCATTTTGTGTGTGAACATAAGCTACTGGATGTTCAACACTTATTCCATTAGCCATACAATAAGTATAAAAAACTTGGGAAGTAAATTCACCAGCATTATCAAGACAAATTGCTTTGATTGGATTTTCTGGAAATTGTGCTTTTAGTCGAATAATTTGAGCTAGTAATCTCGCAAACGCCATGTTGCGAGAAGATAATAAGCACACATGTGACCATCTCGAAAATGCGTCTATCAGGACCATAAAATATCTAAAAGATCCACATGGTGGATGAATAGGTCCACATATATCACCTTGAATCCTTTCTAGAAATTCAGGGGACTCAAATCCAATCTTTACTAGTGATGGCCTTAAAATTAACTTCCCTTGAGAACATGCAGCACAACAAAATTCACTAGATTTAATAATCTTCTGGTTCTTTAGTGAATGTCCATGAGAGTTTTCAATAATTCTCCTCA
This sequence comes from Arachis ipaensis, assembly GCF_000816755.2. Taxonomy (NCBI): domain Eukaryota; kingdom Viridiplantae; phylum Streptophyta; class Magnoliopsida; order Fabales; family Fabaceae; genus Arachis; species Arachis ipaensis. Next base: position 118,711,605 of record NC_029791.2, on the reverse strand, counting down.
TCATGGTTGTTCTCGGATGACCCAATCGATCTTGTCAAGTTATGAATTCATTTGGGCTAGTAAACTTCTGGTTTACAATTGCATGTGATTCAATTGCACTAATCTTGGTATAATATAACCCAGATGAAAGTAAAGGCAACTTTTCTAATATAACTTATTTGAATCATGAGTTGTGATACATAAATACTCATGATTTCCCTCATTCATAGTCTCAATATGATATCCATTTTGGCGAATATTTTTGAAACTCAACAAGTTCCTCAGAGACTTGGTAGATATTAGTGCATTATTTATTATGAATTTTGTTCTTTCAGAAAACAAAATTATAGCTCTTCCGGAGCCTTCTATCACATTGTCCGAGCCAATAATAGTATTAACATTTTCTTCTTTTGGCATAAGATGGGTAAAATATATAGTACTTTTAAGAATAGTATGCGAACTTGCACTATCCGCAAGGCAAATATCTTCAGAATATGTCCTTGCCATTTTTCTTCAAAGACAAATAATAATAATAAAATGAGTAGAAGTACATGCACAGTAAAATTATTCACATGAATACTTAACAAACACATATATATATCAAACTATTCCATCATTGATCAAATAGCCAATATTTCCTTCAGAATCCTTAAAGAAATTAGATACATCATATTGAGTGGTGGAATTTTCATCATTTGAAACAAAATTTGTTTCCTTTTCTTTGTCATTCCTTTTCAAGGATGCTTGATAAAGATCAACTAGGTGCCTTGGGGTACGACAGGTACGTGACCAATGGCCCTTTCCACCACAACGGAAGTATTTATCCTCAATTGATTTACTTTGCCCAGTGTTTCTTTCTTTATCCCACTTCTGGTGAGATCTTTTCTTGTGAACATAATTTCTTTTCCTTTTATAATTTTTCTTGTTATCAAAATCTTGCCATTTACCTCTTCTGGGGTTATAATTTGCCGCATTTGCTTCAGGAAATGGGGAGGCGCCAGCTGGGCGCGTTTCATGATTTCTTAAGAGCAACTCATTGTTGCGTTCAGCAACAAGGAAAGCAAGAAATCAGCTCCAAAAAAAAAATTAATCCTTTTTCTCGATTGCTACTGCAGGAGCACATTCGAGACATGGAAGGTCGAGAAAGTTTTTCCTAACATATCGGGTTTGAGGAAGTATCACATGATTGTACCTTTCTTCAAGGTCTTTCCACAGATCTGCAGGATCTTTTAATGTGGGATATTCATTTTTCAATCATACGTCAAGATGACGATGAAGGAAAATCATGGCATTGGCTTTATCCTTCTGGGATGTATTATTTTTAGCTTTAATGATATCTCCAAGATCCATTGAATCAAGATGGATTTTAACATCTAGTATCCATGATAAATAATTATTTTTAGATATATCAAAAGCATTATATTCAAGATGAAAGACATTCGCATAATAAAAATTTGTTACCTAAAGTCTTCCTAAAATTTCGTTAGAGTTTCGTGCTGGTAACGTGTTATAAAATAACTAAATAAATAAATAAAGAAGAGGTAACAAATAAAATAAAGAAATATAAAGAGAATGTTTATTGTTACTGTATGTGTATTCCCTCTTTACTTCAATACATGTATTTATAAGCACACAAAATTTACATTTCAAACTTCATTTATTTCTTTTAACATAGGAAAAATGTGCCCTCATAAATGGACATCAATCATCCTTATCCATCTTCGTCACAACACACAGAAGTTTTTTTTTTATTTTCGTTTCCAGGATGCAAAGGGACTAAAAAGGAAGAGAGGGATGAAGGGTATTACAAGGGATCCACGAATTTGTGAATTTTTTTTTATATTAAAAATAAATAAATTCGAATTCGTAACCTTTTAGATGAATATAAAGAGATTATGTTATTTAAATTATAATTTATTGGCCAATAACCACTAATTTAAAGAAATTACAATAATATAACATAATACATTAAATTTTATTTTTAGAGATCATAATAAAATAAAATTCCGTACAAAATGAAAACAGATCTTACCTATGTTATTTCTGTTTTTGTTTATATTTAGTATTTATCAATCAAGGAGATGTATCTCTACCAATATATACCAATGGTATAAACATAATATAATATAATAGTTGTGTTATAGAATCCGTAGATTTTATCATTTTAGACTACTAATTAATTAGTATTAATATTTGTGTAGATAAGTCCAAACAAAGCCTAAATACAAGATAATGTTAAAAGCTAAATACTGGCTAGATCGGTCGGTCTTTA
>NC_029791.2:118705524-118708625 GCF_000816755.2 Arachis ipaensis | reverse complement strand
TTTCACATGTGATAAAAATTTTATCAAATTACAATAAAACTTTGTCCCCATGCATCTCTATCCTAGTATATTGGTAGAGGCCAATCCCCCGTTCAAGTGGGGACTTCATTAGCGGATCTGCTGATAAATAATATCTTTCAATAGGTGGATTTTTTTGCCATTACTAGCCATGTTTTAATTGATGGTGCAACTTGCACACATGAATTTACAATAATAATCACTGATGTGATAATAACATTAATAACAGATGACCGAAGTTATCAACTTTACATGTAATCCACTTATGAATCTGAACATATAGTTGAGCATAGTTTAAAAAGTGAGCCGGAAGGTCTAATATTGACAAATTAAAGGCTCTAATCATAAACACTTATTAGGGTTTGGATAAGTTTATAAGTGACTTTTTTTACTTTTAATTTATGAAAATGTGTATTATTAATGTCTGGTATAATTTTAAAATAAAATTATAACTTTCTAAAAAGCTATTTTGATGCTTAAGAAGAAGTTAAAAAAAATAACTTCTCTTATAATAATTTTTTTTATTACTTTTCTCTTAAAATAAGTACTTTTAGAATTAAAAAACCAAACACAAAATAACTTATTTATAAACTACTTTTAATATAAATATTTATTATTTAAACTATTTTTTTTAAAATAATTTAATTAAGTTATTTAGTCAAACTGGACTTAGGGCCAGTTTGGCTAAACTTCTTAAATAAGTTCTTTTGAAAAAGAAGTTTAAAATATAAGGACTTTTATTAATAATAACTTTTAAATAAGTTATTTTGAGTTTGGATAGTTATTATAGAAGTCCTTGTTTTAAAGTTGTGCATTAAATAAGAGTGATAAAATAGCTTTTAAAAAAAAGAGAAGTTACATTTTTTAACTTCTTCAAAAGCTCTTAAATAACTTTTTAAAAAGTTAAAAGTTTATTTAAAAAATTGTACCAAACACATTAATGTAACTTTCTATAAGTCAAAAGTTGAAAAAAGTTATTTTTGGTGTTTCCAATTCTAAGTTTACATCTTAATAACATTTTATTATAAAATAAACTGAGAGAATTATAACTGCATCAAATTGATCTAAGTCAATGAATCAGACCCAAAAAAAACGCGTTCCTTAAATAATAATGGGTGTCGTATATCGTCATCATCATCAAACCATTACCTACTAATTACAAGGGGTGTATGATACAAGCTTAATTAGTAACCCAAGATGAGAATTGTCGTATAAAAGTGGAGCCAACCACGAGAAAGAGAGTTATAGAAGGCTTTGGATAATTAATTAAAGATGATTGTTATGATGTTTAATAGTGTTTGTTTATTTTATCAAAAAAATTAAAAATTAACATTTAATTTTAAAAATATAAAAATAAATAATTATTAAATATTTAATTTCTTTTATAAAAAATAAATTAAACAAAACTTAAACACCAAATTATAAGCACTATAAATTTTAAAGAGCTTGTAGAAGAGATAAAAAATTGGGCAAGTTAATAATTAGCAACTGGGCAGCCCAATGTGTTATTTTACTTATTTATGACATGCTAGCGTTAAAGCTCAGTAGCTCAGATGTTTTCTCGGACTTCATTATTTTAATTTTGATTTTATTTCAATACATTCAAAAGCTTGCTCACCTTTTAATATTCCAAGTTGGGCCTTTAATATTCCAATCCCAATTGTAATTGGGCCTTTAATTTTCTTATTTGATAATAGAATAACCTAAGTAAGAGTAACTGAAATTTTAGTTGAATGGCAAAATATAGTATCTTTTAGGAAAATTATCAGGTATTCTGCTGTACTTTAACGAAACTCCAATGTTCTATGTACGAACAAGTTATCAATTTAAGATTTGTCTTGTTCTGAAGTGGTTAAGTACAAAATTGTCCTTAAGTTAGAATGTGCAATGTCTATTTTGACCAGCTAAAAAGGATTGTAGTATAAATTGATAGAATGAAAAATAGTGAACAGATGCGTTGTGGCTTCACAAGTGGAGTAAAAGTTTAATGAAAAAAAATAAGAAAAGTGCAATTGTCTCCCTTAAGTTTTCTTTGAGGCATTTTAAGTGATGGTTGCTCTGCGTCTCCAAGTGGAGGTTCTCAGGCTTGATGTTGCTGGGGTTAGATGGTCGTGCACTGCCAGAACAAAGTGAGGCATTCTTGCTTGTTCTAAGTAAGGTACCAAAGTTTATTTTATTTTAAAATTTTTGGATTTGTATGTTGTGTTGTTGCAGTCGTTCGAATTAGAGGACCAAAAATTACACTGTGTATGATTGATTGGTGGATTCTGTAGTTAGGATTTTTATTTGTGACATGGATTTATAATAAGGCGGCGAAAGCAACTATAGATTCCCGTTAGCATTGTGCAGGTAGTTAAATATTTCACTGGTTAGTAAGGGAAAGAAGAATTAGTGTGTATTATTTTAGTAGGAAACTATAGAAAAGATCGTGCATGTCAGGAAGAGGAGTGAAAAGCGTGGCAGTGGATGGCTGAAATGTTAGGTCCTTATAGGCATTACTTAGATAGAATGTCGCGGTGGTAGGTGCTTATGTGTGAATAACCATTAATAACATGGCGAAAACTTCAGGTTTAGGAAGTTGTTAGTTGTAAAGTAGGAGTTTTAGCAAGATATGTTAGTTGATTGTGTTCCAGGTTAGAGTGTAGTGGTTCGAGTGTGTATCATGGTTGCATGGATCTGTTATTTGTTTTTGTTCATGCTAGTGTTCTGTACATGGTTATTGTTTTCTAATTTTATGCTAACCGCTGTTGTGTCTTAATTTATTTTTCTTACCGGAAGAAGGGTTGGTTATTGAGATGGAGGAAGATGGCTACGATGGAGATTCTTTTAACCAAGCACCGGGTAATTTTAGCAAGTCGTCAGAGGCAGGTCTGTTAAGTGGAGAGGATGTGTTCAAGTTGGAGTTTGGTTGTCCAAGAGAGGCCACAGTTTTTTACGAAGAGTACAGTCGAGCAAAAGGTTTTGCGATACGACATGAGAAGAAATTGAAGAACAAGAAAGGGGAGTTTGTTAGGTACACGTATTTGTGCAACCGGCAAGGTTACAGAGACAAAAAATGGCTAGAGAAGTAGGATAGGAAGAGG
>NC_029791.2:118691485-118704339 GCF_000816755.2 Arachis ipaensis | reverse complement strand
GACAGGGAAGTGGTTTGTGTCACGCTTTGTGGATGATCATAACCACGAGCTACTACCTGAAAAATTTGTAGAGTACCTATCTTCACATTGAAAGGTTTCTGATGTTGATATAGCTCACATGGATAGCTTGAGGCAAGTTGGGATCTCGATTCCGAAGATATACGAGTCATTTGCTGCACAGGCTGGTAGGTTCAATCTCGTTCCTTTTACTAAGAGAGACCTGTACAACGAGGTTAGGCGGCAGAGGCTATTGCAAAATGGTGATGTTAATGCAGCGTTAAGGGTGTTGGAGGGGGCTGCCCTTGTAGATGAAAAACTCTTCTGGAGGTATGAGGTCGATCCAGGGCAAAACATGTGTGATATCTTTTGGAGTGATGGTTGTAGCCATGATGACTATAACATTTTTGGGGACATTTTGGCCTTTGATGCCACCTATGGGAGGAACAAGTACAATCTCCCAGTGATTGTCTTTTCTGGAGTTAACCACCACAACCAAACTTGCGTGTTTGCAACTGCAATGGTCTCGTGCGAGTCCCAGACATCATATGTTTGGGTATTGCGAACCTTCTTGCAACGTATGAAGGGCAAAGCTCCCACTGGGGTGATAACAGACGGTGACCGATCGATGAGGTTAGCTATTCAGGAGGTATTCCCATGTTCCCATCATCGCCTATGTTCTTGGCATCTATTGAAGAATATGACATCGAACGTCTGTAAACCGCACTTCACGACCTTGTTTAGGCACTGTATGATGGCTGACTTGGAGGTAGAGGAGTTTGAGAAACTTTGGGAAGCGATGATGGAGGAGTGCGATGTCAGGGAAGTGGCGTGGGTAAAGGATATTTACGAGAAGAAGTCCTCGTGGGCCACGGCGTACATACATGGCAGGTTCTTTGCTGGTATTAGAACAACCTCTTGGTGTGAGTCACTCCACGCAAAGCTAGGGAGGTTTGTGAAAAGAAGATACGGCATCCTTGAGTTTGTAACAAATTTTTAGTACTGTGTTGATTTCCTAAAAGACAATGAGGAGGAGCTCAATTTTCGATCATCGTATGGGATCCCAGTCCTTCAGACAGAGTTCCCAGAGCTTGAGAAGTCTGGTGCGATGAGTTTTACGAGGGAAATTTTTTCAAGATATCGTGAGAGTCTTAAGAGGTGTGTTAGGGTGAGTATATTGGAATGCATAGAGCGTGAAGATGGTTGCATATATGTGACACAGAAGTATCGCAAACCACAGATGCGGTGGAATGTACACCATCTAGCCGCAGATAATTCATTCAGATGTAGTTGTCTCAAGATAGAGTCGTTCGGACTACCCTGTGTACACATTCTAGCAGTACTGGTAAGGTTATATATGGAGTTGTTGTCGAAGAGCATTGTCCTGAAGTGATGGTCGAAATGGGCAAAGGATGATGCTGCTCAAGAAAGCCTGAGTTGCCGAGCTGGTGATGATGTTGCGCTGTACCGAAGTCGGGTTGGTTCATTCCTCCAGCACTGCAAATGTTTTGCCAAAGTTGCATGTGTTAGAGAGGAGGACTTTAAGCATTATGTCGAAAAGGTTGTTCGGGACACGCATATGTTAGAAGAAAGGAGCATGCTTGAGTCCCATGGTGCGGAGACAAGTAACATTGCTAAGCAGGGGGAGTTGGTGAAGGATCCAATTGGTGTTAGGATGAAAGGGACAGGACGTAGCAACGACCCAGTGGGCATGCGGGGGGTAAAGCGGCGGCGATGCAGCACGTGTGGCTGTGTAGGCTATAGGCGAACTCGATGCCCAAATCGGGACCTCCAACAGTGCCAGGTAACCTGGAGGCGTCAACTCAGCAAAAGCAAGCTTCACCTGCACAGGTAAGTAGGTTTGTTATTGTGGTTTATTTTAACTTCAAAATTCATGCTAGGACCATTCTGTATTATTTTTCGCACTTTGATTGTATGGTGTGTCAATTTCATTTTGTGTTCCTTTCGGTCCTCAACAAGTGATAATAGTTGATGCTATTTAATTTTATGGCGTATATGTTTGTTGATACATAAATGTGGTTATCAATTTGATGTGGTTTGTTAATTATAAACAGGATCAGGGAGGTGGTCCAATCGAATTTAATACCACCAAGACAGTTGACTTCCCACCCATGTTCGAAAGTATCATATGATGGCTGAGTCAAAGGAGCAAGGTTGTATACGGGAACCGTTCGTTGGAGACGTTGTTGTTGAAGTTGCTTGTGGTGTATATTGTTAGAAGTGGTTTGTTAGGGTCCAGTATACACTGTCTATATTGTTGCTGAATTTGCTTGTAGTAGGGTGTGGTTGTTGATTTTTAGAGTTACCTAGTTGTTGTGTATGATAGTTATTGATGAATTGTCACACATTATTCTATAATAATTAACGACTTATTATTTAATCTGGTACAACACACTGGGCTTCAAGAAATAGCTACTTATTAGTATACACCAAAATAAAGTACTGTATCTTATTAGCTTAGTTGAATTGTTATTTTGGTCGCGAAACCTGTCGCTAGTCAAGAACAAAAAAGCATGGACGCATGAATAAAAGTTATAATCGTAGTTTTGGGAAACGATGAGATACCTGGCAGAGAGAAGCTGCTAGAAACTTTGCAAGGAAGTGCTTCTGTTGATGAGAGTGCTTTCTTGGCTGCAGCTGAAGTTGTCAAAAGAGCAATGCGCAACCTATTGATTAAAAAGCAATACCCTGCAGATAATAGATAACCTAGGAAGAAAACTAGAAATGATAGAAAAATGAAAATGTGGCAGTATTTTTCCTTTTTCATTATTTGTTGTTTCTATTAATATAAATGTTGATTTCCTTGATTTGATTTTATCGCTACTTCTATTATTGGTTCCTTGTGACCCATTTCATCTATTTTCTCATCAGTGAGTCTGAAGATCTCAAACCAAACTGCCATCAATTTTCTATCTGCTCTTTTACTAGTAATTGTCGCAAGCATGTTAACTATATTAACTGTGGTATGATTAGACCTGATCCAGTTTAATTAATGTGATGAGTTACACATCAGTGATGCATTTTGGACCGTCATCATCATGGCAAATTGGTAATTAGAGTTGATAGACTATCACGTCAAGATAGAACTTCTTGTAATTTGATTTAAAAATAAGTTTACTTGAATCATAATCTGATGAGAAACTTGAATTTATTTTGCCAGATTAACCATGAAATGTAGACTGAATCGAAATAGAAACACGAGGAAATCTCATTCATTTGGTGTATGTACACCATGTGTAATTTTTCATTTATTAATTAGTAGTATATAAAGCTTATCCTGAATTTAACGTAACCATCACATTGACAATAACCATTATAGTCGTACACACATTGTGAGTTTCCACTAAATTCAACTTAGTGACTCACTCTAGCAAAAATTACCACTGTTTCAATCCGAGAAGGTCAGTAACCATGTTAGGGACAATAAAGTTAGTAATGCAGATGCCATTAGAGCAGCAGCCTCAAATATTTGAGTAAATATATATTTTGTAATATAAACACATCAACCGTCCATGTTGATGGATGATATACATTGTACCTGAAATGAAACAAGGCATATTACAAAAGTATTCCACCTAATTTACACAGATGACACATGCCAAAAGAAATTTGTGATGCTACACGCTAATAACCCCTGGAACCAAAATGTGACTTTACTACTACGTTGCTATCATATACCATTCAGACCCAGCCTTATATCAACTAGTCAAAAGGCATGCCATGATGGTCACCTAAATGACATCAGATAATCCACATGCACTAACAAATATTTCATAGCAGCAAATGGAGTATCTGAATGTAGTTCCATTACAGAATCCACATGTGTAGACAAATATTTCACAAAAGGACATGGATTTCCACACAAAAACTACAACGGTCAAAAAAAGTGGGAGGGTTCAAAAGGTTGGCAAGACATTTCTGATTTTGAAGGCACGAAACTTCTCGCCAGCAATGCCATGGCCGTCAGGGTACTGAGGTAGCAGGGCCAACCAATGAGCTCCAAAGACTTTCGGCCATGACGTCAATGTATCCCCCTACCTCATTCATCTCAAACCGTACTATGTTTGTAGCAATCTTCATCCTCACGGAGTCACTGTCTACCTGAAAGAAACAAGACGACATCAAAGTGAGACGAGTAAAACCCATGATGCGTAACTAACAATTTATGACTCTCAAGAAAGTCTACAGAGGTGGCGCCTACCATGGGTGAGTTTATCTTGCCCGATATAGTGCCTTCTTACTACAACCAATGTAACATCCAGACTCCGCTCTGGTGGCTGTAGAAAACAAATTAGGAGGTGTCGACACGAAATATACTTATCTGCAGATGCGACCTGCTGCTGCAGGTAATGCGAGTAAATGACAATAAATTTGAAAATGCATGAACACACCTGCTCAAGGAAGTTGGTATGGTATCAGGATAGATGAAGCTCCCCCATATTGTAGGATCTGGGTCTGCATGCATGAAGCTCATGACGTTCCTGTCCATCACAAAGAGCTTGCCCAGAAGGTGGCACTATATATTCATTCGGAATAAAGTATTATCAGATTGTGCATGCTTTAGAGGTAATGCAACGATTACAATAATCATAGAAAGGTAGTGGGGTTTATGCACTTACAATGCAGCGCATGTTGGCCTCCCTGCGCTCCATACTCTGAGGCTTTCTGTCAACATCTAAGGCATACAGTTTTGTGTCTTTGACGTCCAAGAACATCAAGTACCATGCATAGGGGGGTTCGTATACGGGAACGAATACCTGCAAAGTCACGGCACAAAAACAATGACTTACATGACACCAGCATACAAAATAAAAAACCACAACCACAATAAACCTTACATGCTCTAATCGATTGGTCTCATGCATCCAGTTGCGCTCATACTTCCTTCTGATTTCTGCTATAGGTTTATCCTGCAGTACATCTGCAGCAAAAAAGGACGGCAAGAACCATGCTCCTGGTGACATGCTCTTCACAGATTGCCAAGACCCCAAGAGACACATCGTGTTGACAACCTGCATGAAAAAGTATAGGTTGAATCAGATACTGAACAAACGACTCACAACCTAGACTACAAACCACTAAATGCACCGAATGAGGTTGTTGAGTTGTTGTACCGATGCCAAGCCTCATCAAAACTTACATCAATGTGTGGGGTGTACTTTGGACATAGGGAAATGAAGATTCCCCTTGGCATGTTGAATTTTGTAAACTGAAAAAGAACTTCCCTAAAAGGTGTTCACACTATCAGTTATTCCAAGCACACATGATAAATTAAAATTCACACAGAAGAGAGGCTACAAGGATAGAAGAAAGTACTCGTATTCTTCAGCTTTCTTGGGCTTCTTGAATATGTAAGTTGCTAGCTTACACTACTGCAGCGAAAGGCCCATCCCAGGTGTTGGTTTGAACAGTGTCTCGAACCACTGTAGTATATGGGAATATGAACGAAGATAGTTGAGGATTGTATATTCTATAAATGTGTTAACAGAACAATGCAGGAAAAGAAACGTACCTTAGGGATCTGGGCAGCAGCCGAAATCACCTTGTTGTTGTGTCGGCTTCCTCTTCCGCGAGTGGTTTGTCGGATGATGGGTCTCCTATATGGTGGCCTGTTGGTGACCTCCGGCATTAGCTCCTTCATTTTTTTCCACATGAATTCTAGTGTCCTATCCCCGGTCATCACGAAACTCCCAGGTTTTGGGTCTAATTCTGGCACTGTCACCGGTGTAGAGTTGAACAACCCACAAAGTTGTGTTGTAGATTCGAACTGGCTCCACGACTCTAGATTAACAAGGTCCTGTGCATGCAACATGAAGGAAGCTGTTGTCTCTAGGAAGGTTTCAACGATTGGAATTAAAAAGGCAGGGAAAACTTGTTAAGAAATCTTTACGTACCTTGTCCTCAGAGATCACTGATGGCATGTTAGTATAGGCCCTTGCCATATTTGACCCAGTGCTTGTTTTCTTGGCTATACCCGAAGGCCACTGTAGAGTATTACCTTCGGCAGACCTCTCCATACTCGACCCACCGGTGATCCTTGAGTTGATCTCGCCTCATCAATGAATAGATCGATATCATCAGTAGGTGAGTTTGGTGCCACCAAATTGAATGTCTTTACAAAATCAATATCACCTTGTCAGCCGAAAGCCATAATACCACCATTAATTACTCCTCTAAGGAGACACAATCCTATGTCCTCTTTAATGAGTGAGCGGCAACAACCTTACTGCTGTCCCCATGATCCTAAAGCAATGCCATTTCATACTTCAACAACTCCCTCCTAATCCTTACTACGACATTCTCAATTAATCATGCTGTAATTCAAAATCAGACCACGTCATAAACAACTTAACCCTTCCTCGTTCATGTGCAAGGCCCTCAAAAATTGAGTTTTAGGAAGTATTGTTTTAATCTAAAATAAATATAAAAATTAAAAATATAAATTTAAAATTTAAAAATTTAAATAAAAATATTTCTTCTAAAAAAATTATTAATTAAATTTTCAGTTCTCTAATCTCAATTCTAATCTCTAAACCCTAAACCCTAAACCTTCCAACCAATACTTCCTAAAACTCAATGCCCTTTAGTCTAATCATTCAACTGTTCCAACATGGCGATAGGGGAATCGGATTCCCCTGCAAAGCTGTACATGCCAGACTCAGTGTTGCACCCGTTTTAGTCCCCTATCAACTTTGGCACTTTGACCAACTCATTCATCCACTCCAAACGCATATATAAACCACATCACATTTGCCACTCCACACCACCCAAACCACCACAAGCTACTCAAACATGGAGGATAGAATTTCACCATATTATTACTGTGTCTACTAGGGATGGGTGCCTGGGATATACACCTCCCATGAAGACTTCCTTGAACAAATACATGAGTACCAGTACTGCAGCTGGCAGAGGCACGACACTCTAGAAGAGGCTTTGGACGCATGGCTAGTCTACTTCGGAGGAGGGAACATGGTTATTGAGAAAAAGCGCATTGCCAACGGCGAGGCGCCGGACCTCGTACAACCAGATGATCGGCATGAAAAAGAAAAGAACGCCTTGAGAGCCCTACAGGCTAGGTACAATCAAGAGGAGATGGTCAACCCACAACCTACGGAACATAAGTAGTGCATTGCTATTTTATCATCAACATACTCAAATCCAGACACATGTTATTTCTTGTTTTTCTCGTTAACGTATAACCTAGCGCCTCCTCCTCTACACATGTCATGCAGTTGTTCCGGACAAGCTGCTTAAGGATCCTCTAATACACACCGGGATCAGATCCTGGCTCGACAAAGCTTGCGAGAAACTTGACATACCGAACCCCATTTACAGGTGCCTAATGCAGACATACCATGATGGACGTAGATGCTACTGTCACATCGTCTCTATCGTTCCCCCACCATCCTATGAGCCGTTCGTCGTGGCTAGCCGGATCGCTTTTGATCCGACTATAAGTTGGGAGGATGCTGCCCGGCTTTGCATCAGACAACTCTGTTATATGTTGTATACCTACGTTCACGATTATAACTATGACATTGTCGACGAATGGAGGGCCAAATACATACACGTTGCAAGCCAAATTACCACTTTGGAAGCTAGGGTCAAGCATCTCACCGACTGCAATGACGCCCTTGAAGAGAGGTTTTACTCGCAAGGGCAGGGAAGCCGAGGTAGGGGTTCCCGTGCCGGATCGACTAGTCGACGTGGCCGCCAGCTGGTAACTTTGCATCCATCATCCATCACGTTCCAGCTTTCTTCTCACTACCATTTTAACCATACTCTCTCTTATTACTTATGCCTTCTTCATCAGTCTTTACTTTCATTTTCGACTAAACCATTGTACGAAAACATATGTGATCTGTAACCAAGTAAGCCCTAAAGGGCCCTAAACTATCCACTACTTCCCATCTTCCTGCTTGCTGGTAGAATCCAAAAGAAGAGTCAACGATTCGCTTACTCGTAAACTAATAAACAAAAAATCATTAGCATGGTGTCTAACTTATAAAATGAAACTTACTAAACCCGTATCATATCAATGTTACCTAAATTTTATCTTTCCTTTCTTAGCGAATAAAAGATCGAAACAAATTATAGTACATTATACCCCAAAACCATTACACATTATATTTTTTCAGGTGAAAACTCTCTTTTCACTATACTTTTTTCTTAAAAAAACTTAAACTTATGTCCTGAAATTTAATACTTTTAATCTTTTTTTTGTTCAGTACTCATTTTTTAGTACTTTACTTTTTATTTAATTTGGTATTTTTGAAGGATTCAATAATTCATATCATAAAAATTTAAGAACGATAAACAAATTAAAGTACACTTTAATTCAAGAACTCAAAATAAAATTTATACAAAATCCAATAAAAAATTATACATAATCAAATAAAAAATAACAGAAAAAAGTTTTCATAAAAAAATTTGTATTAGTAAAAATGATTGAAAATTTAATATAATATACGACTACTAAAAAGTCCATAACAAAAAGACAATATTATACATTGGCCATGGATTCCTTACTCCCACTTTTATGTGGGAGTATGATTAACCTACAGTAAAATAATTACAAAATGTACCCCGTTTTTTTTTTTTTGAAAAATTTACTAATTAGATTTTGACCCCTCAAATTATTGGTTTTTAATTTTGACCCCTTTCCCTTCTTTGGTACGAGAAACTGAGAGATTACTGATTTTTGGAGAGCATCAACCAGGTTGAAGCCTTTCTCTCCTTCCCTAACTCTGCCCTCACTCTCCACCCTCCTTAGAGTTCTTGAAAAACCCTAATTTTGCCATCCCCGTTCTTTTTCTTATTTCAGATTCAGGGGTATTTCAGAGAAGAGAAGCAGTTAGGGTTTTCAGACAACTGCAATCCCTGCCATTCTCATACCCTTCCTCTGCTGCAAATTTCCACCACCTACTTCCGCCGACGCGCCACGCCTCCGCCGCCGCCGCACCCTGCCTCCGCCTCGCCCTGCTTCCGCCGCCGCGCCACGCCTCCCACGCTCAATAAGACAAGAGGTTTCTGCGGCCCTAAATCGCTCATCTGGTTCATCAGGTATACATTTTGATTTCATATTCCGAATCTTAAATGTGTTGTATATTAGGTATGTTTTCAACAATTTGTTAATATAAGAGATTTATTTTACTGTTTATAGACGGTTCAATACCCGGTGGAACATGCTGAGAAGTTTGAGAAATTTGGCATGTCGCCTTCCAAAGGTGTTCTTTTCTTTGGCCCTCCGGGCTGCGGCAAAACCTTGTTTACAAAAGAAATTACAAATGAATTCCAGGCCAACTTCATAAGCGTCAGGGACCTGCATTGCTTCTATAGTTGGCCTGGCATTCCAAAATCCACACGGTCCAAAATTCATAAATGGACCGAGTCATTTGTTGTCCTGGGAAAAAAGAAGTCTCAGCTAAAAAGGTTGAAGGATCTTAGAAATGGTGTTGCTTTGTTAATTAATGGTTGGAGATCATAGAAATGATATGAAAAAACCAACAAAAAATTTCAAACAGTCCAAAATTGAAGCATGGACTAAGTTTTTTGTTGAAAGGGAAAAAGAAAGATCATAGCCAGTCAATTGGATGGGAGATCATACATTGCTTTTTTAGTAAAATGAGTTGGATGGTCATACAAATTAGAAATTGTGCTCACAGTGGTTTACCTTAACCGGAATTTCTCCTTTTACTCTAAATCTAAATACATTGGCTTTAATTAGATATCATTATTGTTTGCAAGTACACTACTTAAATCTACTTAGAGTTTTTTTATAAGTTTATTATTATTATTATCTAATCAAGCTTTCTCATCATTTGCCTCCTGTGATGGGTGACAGATATCTGAGGTTGTCAATACTCAATTTCATGAAAGATCTGATAGATATCTGTCGGGAGCACAAAATTGGGGCAATTGGTAAATTTTAAATTGCTTTTGTTACTATATTACCCTATTGGGCTGCATGTCATTGTTTTCATGTCTTATCCTTAAAAAAAATGCTAGTCATTCCTCATTTGACAAGATGTTGATGTCTTTCCTGCTCAGTTCCTATGCTGATACTGAATTTTTGTTTATTATCCCTTTTTTCTGGTTCACATGTTCTAGTAATTGGTTAGTGAAAGCTGTTAATGCTATCTTATAATTGAAATTTCTTTGGTTTGTGAAAGTTGTCCTAAATTCCCCCATATTCTAACCACATTGAATTTGTTGGTCAATCAAATGGAATAGTTTCGACAGCTTTCTCTTCCATGAGTGTTTTAAATTTTAATATTATCACTTTTATCCCAGTTTAGACTTTAGTGTAAGATGTGAATGTGTGCGTGTGCGTGCATGCATGTTTTATTCTTTAATACCTTCTAAATGATGAATATTATTTTTCAAAATTTGTACTGATTTTTCATCTGTTCAAGTAATTCGTTTGTGGTTTCTTTGTCCAAGGTTAGGTTTGGTTAAGTTTGTAATGGGAATGGGTATTTTTCGTTACAGGAAGAAGAAAGTAATATATGGCTATTTAAAATTGTCAGACTCTTAATTCCATTTTTGAAAAAGTTTTTTTCTTTGATATATTTTAAGTCTCTTCTGCCTTATGAGTTTTCCATATTAGAAGAAATAGTGGGAGAAGAAAAACTGGTAAGAAAAAACAAATGAAGAATGGGTTATTTAACTGTAAATTTTTATAGTTATGTTTTCTGTGCTCCTATGAATGCACTTCATGCTCAATTTTATATTGGCAGCAGGGTCATTTTTATTGTTACATTTTAATCTCTCTTGTCTATTCTCTCATTTTTGGATTTTTTTTTCTTGTAATGTTTCATGTATTCAGTCTTAATTAGAGCTTGATCATTATTTGTATCCCGGATAAAGGTGATGAATCAGGGCCAATCATACTTCATCTGGATTCTTTGAGTCTTCACTCTAGCAGATCACTATTTGATAACATCAAAAGGTTAGGATGAAGTAGCACTTGATTTATTGTATACCATATATGTGACATATCTAGTTCATTTCTGCTCTGGTTATTAGTTCTTAAACATATCACAGCTTCCATATCTTGTGACTTCAATACCATCCTATGTTACAAGTAGGTGTTTTTCTTATGTTCTTGTAATTTGTAAGCATATATGTAGATTAATGTAAAATTGACCTCACCATTGTTTTGTATTATTCATTCAACTTGGCCCAATATTCTTAAAATGTATAGCTACAAACAAGCTATCTAAATCCATACGTATGCTTATAGAGGAAATCATGTGTCACAAAATGGTCCTCTGGCCTTCTATCTTAATGACATGATACAAGTTTGAAAACTTAAAACATATGCAGATTTTACAGTTTGAATGAAAGGACTCTGGATCCTCGGTTGACTGGATTGCTCCCTGGGCATAGATTCATGTCCGAGGCTGATATTGGCCACATGGTTAACATGAAAAAGGGTGGGATTAGTATTGGGCAGATATATCAGGCATTAGCAAATCAGGCAGGTGGCTACGAGTATCTCTCTTTCACGCAAAGGGACATGTACAATAAAATAGCAAAGCAGAGGCGCCAATTACCAGGTGATGCATATGCAGCTTTGAAGTATCTAGAAGATCAAGCAACAAATGACCCTTCTCTCTATTTTAATCATCACATGGATGCCGATGGTACCTTGCGCAATTTATTCTGGTGCGATGGTCTCAGTATGGCAGATTACTCATTATTTGGCGATGTGCTGGCTTTTGATACTACCTATAAAAGGAATAAATATATGTGTCCATTGGTGGTATTTTCTGGTGTCAATCATCACAATCAAACAATTATCTTTGCTGCTGCTTTAATTTGCGATGAGAAAAAAGACACATATAGGTGGTTGCTACAACAACTGAAAGTGGCAATGAATGGGAAAGCACCTGTTTCGGTGATCACGGATGGTGATCTATCAATGAAGTTCGCCATTGAGAAAGAGTTTCCTAATGCACATCATAGATTATGTGCATGGCATCTGATTCGCAACGCAACAAGTAACATTGGCAAGCCCCAGTTTACATCCATGTTTAGAAAGTGTATGCTAGGCGACTATGAAATTGATGTATTTCGTCAAAAGTGGTTTGAAATGGTTGAGGGATTTGGCGTCGAAAAAAAGAATTGGGTCCTAGATATGTATAAAAAGAGACATTCATGGGCAACTGCACATATAAGAGGGAAGTTTTTTGCTGGTTTTCGGACTACTTCTCGGTGCGAGGGATTAAACTCGATCATTGCAAAGTATGTCAACTCAAGGTACAATCTGGTTGAGTTCATTCAACACTTTAATCGTTGTGTCAACCATATAAGGTGGAAAGAGGTCCAGGCTGACCTCGCCTCTGTGAATGGGAGACCCAGTATGCAAACCTATTTTCAACAGTTAGAGAGGAGTGCTGCCAATGTTTACACCCTATCAATATTTCATATGTTCCAACCAATCCTTGTACGGGCTGCATCAATGAAGGTAATAAATATGAGGCAAACTGGCTCTTATGTGATTTACTCTGTCGGTTTGGACCAAACGCCAAATGAGATGTGGCGTGTATTCTGTTGTGACATTGAGATGGAATTCAATTGTTCATGTATGAGAATGGAATCATTTGGCATACCTTGTGAACACATAGTTTGCGTCTTGGTGCATGAAGATATAGAGGAGTTGCCAAGGTCATTAGTCTTGCCTCGGTGGACCAAGACTGCCAAAGTAGGTTTGCAAAATGCGGTCGGGCTTCATTGGGATTCTTTGATGCTAAGTCAATACGGTTGTTTGATGGATTGGTTTAGACAACTAGCCAACTTTGCTTGCCAAGATAACGAGAGATTTATCT
>NC_029791.2:118678150-118690667 GCF_000816755.2 Arachis ipaensis | reverse complement strand
ATGAGGAAGTTGACGTGGATTATATGGATGAGGATGACACAAATGTGGAACCAATGTTCGATTATCACGACTTCGATGAAGGGTCTAACATTGACTCACTCGAAGACATTGAGATGATTGAATTTTGGAACATCAGGGATGAAGATGTATGTCATTTTCACTTTTCTGATGTCGACATTGCATTTGAGTTCTACAATAGATATGCAAGGACAAGAGGCTTTAGTGCTCAGAAGAACAAGACTAAGAAAAGTCTTGCGGGCATACTTAAGTTGAAAAACTTTGTATGTCATCGCGAAGGATTTAGACCACAAAATAATTATGACATTGAAAAATGTAAGAAGAAACCCATGCCAGAGACAAGGTGTGGCTGCAGTGCAATGATGGAGATTCATGTAGATGCACCTAGTGGTCATTGGTTTATTTCTTATTTTTCTGATGAACACAATCATCCGCTTTTGGATCCTTGGTTGACTGGATTGCTCCCTGGGCATAGATTCATGTCCGAGGCTGATATTGGCCACATGGTTAACATGAAAAAGGGTGGGATTAGTGTTGGGCAGATATATCGGGCATTAGCAAATCAGGCAGGTGGCTACGAGTATCTCTCTTTCACGCAAAGGGACATGTACAATAAAATAGCAAAGCAGAGGCGCCAATTACCCGGTGATGCATATGCAGCTTTGAAGTATCTAGAAGATCAAGCAACAAATGACCCTTCTCTCTATTATAATCATCACATGGATGCCGATGGTACTTTGTGCAATTTATTCTGGTGCGATGGTCTCAGGGCAGACTACTCATTATTTGGCGACGTGATGGCTTTTGATGATACCTATAAGAAAAATAAATATGTGTCCACTGGTGGTATTTTCTGGTGTCAATCATCATAATCAAACAATTATCTTTGCTGCTGCTTTAATTTGCGATGAGGAAAAAGACACATACAGGTGGTTGCTACAACAACTGAAGGTAGCAATGAATGGGAAAGCACCTGTTTCGGTGATGGTGGATGGTGATCTATCAATGAAGTTCGCCATTGAGAAAGAGTTTCCTAATGCACATCATAGATTATGTGCATGGCATCTGATGCAACAAGTAACAAGTAACATTGGCAAGCCCCAGTTTACCTCCATGTTTAAAAAGTGTATGCTAGGCGACTATGAAATTGATGTATTTCGTCAAAAGTGTTTTGAAATGGTTGAGGGATTTAGTGTCAAAAACAAGAATTGGGTCCTAGATATGTATAAAAAGAGACATTCATGGGCAACTGCACATATAAGAGGGAAGTTTTTTGCTGGTTTTCGGACTACTTCTCGGTGCGAGGGATTAAACTCGATCATTGCAAAGTATGTCAACTCAAGGTACAATCTGGTTGAGTTCATTCAACACTTTAATCGTTGTGTCGACCATATAAGGTGGAAAGAGGTCCAGGATGACCTCGCCTCTGTGAATGGGAGACCCAGTATGCAAACCTATTTTCAACAGTTAGAGAGGAGTGCTGCCAATGTTTACACCCTATCAATATTTCATATGTTCCAACCAATCCTTGTACGGGCTGCATCAATGAAGGTAATAAATATGAGGCAAACTGGCTCTTATGTGATTTACTCTGTCGGTTTGGACCAAACGCCAAATGAGATGTGGCGTGTATTCTGTTGTGACATTGAGATGGAATTCAATTGTTCATGTATGAGAATGGAATCGCTAGGCATACCTTGTGAACACATAGTTTGCGTCTTGGTGCATGAAGATATAGAGGAGTTGCCAAGGTCATTAGTGTTGCCTCGGTGGACCAAGACTGCCAAAGTGGGTTTGCAAAATGCGGTCGGGCTTCATTGGGATTCTTTGATGCTAAGTCAGTACGGTTGTTTGATGGATTGGTTTAGACAACTAGCCAACTTTGCTTGCCGAGATAACGAGAGATTTATCTTTACACAGGAAATGGCTATGAATTTGTTGAAACAATTTAAGGAGGAATATGCTGCACAAAAAGGGGGGGTCAATGATGCAGATAATGTAAGAGATGGTGTGCAAGTGGATGCTTCTGGAGCTGGGCTCGCAACCAATGATCTCGGACATAGCATGCCAAGGGACCCAAGAAAATGTAAGACAAAAAGGGGGGCTTCACAGTCCAATAAAAGAAAACATCGATGTGGACAGTGTGGCATGGAGGGCCACAATCGAACAACTTGTCATGTTCGTCGTGGCATCTCACAGTCAGAAGGCCTTGGAAATGACACATTTGATAATGACTCGGATGACCACATGAACATTGAAGATGACTCATTGGTAAGTATCTTTACCAATGAGGTATGACAAAGTTTTATTTGCTGCTTATTAGCTAGTACTAATAATATTATATTGCTGATATTATAGGTATATGATGAGAGTGCTTCCTACAGTAGCAATGAGGTGCTGTAATAAGGTATGGTTAATGCTTTAATTTCTGGTATCCTCTAATTTTTAGTTGATTTGGGATTGGTGTAATTTTTAATTTATTTCTTAACTTCTTTGATGAATTCTGCAGGTTCAATGGGTAAGCCAGTATGTCATTTTGAAAATTTTCTTTATAGTTTGTTTTTGTTTGCAAATTAATGTTTATGTTTATATATGTTGCAGTTAGAGTATTCACAAGCCTCCAAGAAAATGCACCAAAAAGCGGTATCCTTGCTTCCTTTATTTTTTCCATCCCCACTAATCAATTTTTCTGTCATTATTATTGTTACTTCCATCAAAGCAATTTTTATACTGTTCGTGTTATTTTATCAAACGAACATATGAAGTTTTTACCGTGTTACATTAGAACAAATTCATTTCAATATTTATGTTTTTGGTGGTCTTTTAATTTAACTCTTTAGTAGTACTGCATTCGTATCTTAATTATGTATTTGTGACTGTTTCCTTAATTCTTTTGAAGTTGTAATGGGTTCCGCAATTAGTGTTGCTACAAATTTCACACTCCTAAGCCAGATATTGTTCTACCAAAAACCAAGGGTCACTGAGAAAGAGAAGAAAACAAAATAGAAGAACTATACAAAGTCATGTATACTGCTACTTCCGAGTTCCTCGTGTTCATCTTTCAACAGGTGCTACGTCCTTGAAGCCATACTCAAAATTTTATCACTGTTGAATTGACCCTTTTGAACATTTACCTTTTTTCAACTGCTGATTCTTAAGGTAGCCAACTTAGGATGGGTAACTGGGGGACTTAAATGGGTAATTTCGGAGAGTGATGTAATATTTTTTTTTTTTGAGTATTTTAATTGATTTCATGTAATCTTTTGTTTTGGTATTAACTTAATGCAATTTTAACATTTCAAAAAGTTTTTATAAGGTATTGTATAATTAGGATCAAACAAGTGGACAACACTGATATAACTTTAAAATAATAGTTCATATAATATAATATTATATGAAATATACATCTAAGCAGCATTAAAGACCCAGAACCCCAAAATTTTAAATAATTCTTTTCAATTTAAATAAAGATGTTATGGGTGTATCATAAGCCACCATAATTGAAACCTCTCGTTAACATCTGACCGTATCTTATTCCAATCTCCGGTGACGAAATCCAATGCTAAATACATTCTACTCCTTTCTTCATGCAGCTGTAATTTATTTTACCAAACGTTAACACATGTATTAGTGTAATTAAAGAGGGAAATTGTCTATGTTAAAAGTTACCTTTGGAGGGACCACATGAGTGAATTCCTGTTGCAAATCCATCCACTGCATAACCCATACAGCTGAATCATTGCTGTGTGAAAATGTATCATGCAGAACAACATAAGGAAGTCGAAATAAGTATATATATAATATTAAATTAAATAACCAACAATTTGAATAATTACCTATTTGAGCACCTAGGAATACCTATTGCTTTACGAACTTCCCAACCCTCAAAACTCACTATTTCTTGTATACCACATTTTGCATACTTCTCTGAAAATATTATCTCAGAAAGAGCCACTCCCTGTAATAAGAATAGTGTGCTTTATTATTCGAGGTAATGTTATTATTAACTTTGTTTCTATAGTAGGAGAACTTACTATATTTCTAATATGATGCTTGCGTGGTTCATCATTTTCAACCTTACAGTGAGAGTCTAAATGATAAAGTATTTTGTCAGAGATGCTCATTACCATTAGATACCAGTGATCATTATCCTTGATTGGGACATATATCTGTATAACAAATACGATGTAATATGTATAAGTACAAGTTTGAGTACTTTTTATTATAATAAAAATATTCCAATAATTAATGAGAACTTACAAATTGAAGGTCACGGGTTAGTGGCATATAATGTGCATATTTTTCTAGTAGGTCATGATCTTCCATATGTAACGTAACGTCATCCTGGGAATGTTTGAGCACAATGGTTATTTATTTTACTTAGTTAATATCCAGAAAATCAAGATTTTGACTTACCGCAAATGATGGTGGAAGGGACCAAACATTTTTTAATTTGGTCATGCTAATATTTGATGTTATCTTCAATGCCATCAGCTTTATTACCAGTTCAGACACTTGCTTTCCAGGTACGAGACAGAACAGATCTTCTCTAGTTGCAGTTGTATCGTGAATATGAACCAAATCCTCTCTAACACAAAGCCAACACGTTATCAACAGAGAGAACTAAAATTAAAAATAAAAGATTAAAAAAAATGCTCACGCTATATCATTATCAGCAGCAAAGATGTACATAGCCATGTTGACCAAATCCTCACTCAACCTCATATCTTGTGGTGGTTTGAATGAACAGTTAAGATTCTGCACAAAACGTAAAAGTTATCCAAAATATACGTATTTGAATATTATGCCAATAATTTTTTTTAACTAAACCAAATACCTTTGGGATAGAAGTGTTCTTGAAAGCCATTTTTTTTTGTTTCGCAGCGGTCGTTAACCGTTCTTTGTCTATGGTGAAAGTTAAAGACCCTTTGCGTACTCTAGTTTCCGCCATCTTGCTTGATAGTTGACCTTTGTGCTCAATTTTTGGCATTTTAGCTAGTCGTGCAAACGCCATATTTTGGATAGATGGTGGATTATTAAACCTTGCCAATTTGTCCTTTTGCCTTAGAAACGTACTCGGAAGTTCTTGCACAGTTTTATTAGTTTTGCTATTTCTATGAATACCGAATCTTGACTTTGGCTTCGATTTTTCTTCTCCATCCAGGCATGTTTGCATGCCTTTGTAGAACGATGATGGCAGATTGTGCAAAATCTCAACGTCCTTATTCTTGTCGGATAAATCCGTGAACACACAATTTTCGGACTTTACTTGCAACGGGCTAGAGTTTTTCTTCGTTACATCATCACAGGGTTTATTCTTCATCTCATATAGGTCCGTATTGTCGAATTTCTCATGCGTCTCATCAGTTTTACATTGAGGGGCGGTTAATTTATCAAGTGACTTCTTCGCCATCCACATTGCCTTCTCCATCTCATCAACTCTCTTGGATAAAGACTACATTATAAAATAGAAAATTAGCATTGGTATATATAAATAACATTGCAATATTATCATGAGTTGGATATATTACCTCTATGGCATGTAGTATTTGTTTCAACGGAGAATTTTCAATAATTTTCATCGAAGAGGATCCAATGTGATCGTCTACTACTTTTTCTTCCATTGCTCTATTAGATTGTAATTTTAGTTTTAGTAGAGAAAGTTAATAGTGTTCTATGCTTGAGCGTTTACATATATGAATAAGATTATGTTTCACACAACTAATTCTCTTTTAAAATTTAAAATTAAATTTGATAACAAAAAATTGTCATTATACTTTAAATAAAAAAAAATATATACCCAAAATTAAAATAGTTTCCACGGCATACATTACCCAGCCTTTATCTTGTATTAAATTAATAATAAATTCTTGTTTTATAATTCTAATATTATCTTTTTGAAAAAGATAATATTAGATTTTTTTATGCAATCTTATTATTCTTAACTTCTTATCTTCTTACTCTAATTAGATAACTTTTAAAAAAAATGATAAAAATAAAATATCTTAAAATTTGTATTATTTTTATCTTATCTTATCTTTTATAACCGAATTTGCTATATATTCATCCTAAGGGGTTATATGATACCGTACAAGACAAAATACTACTATCTGAGTGAGTAGTAGAAGATGGCTCCACCGAAAAATATGCAGTTCAAGAGTATGTTTAACGATATAACAAAAAGGATAGAAAATTTAGAATCGGTCATTCATGTTCTACACCAAAAAATTGATTTGATCATGGGACAACAGAAAACTTCCACAAATAGTAGTTCCATGTTGGATCCTACTGTAGTTGTGCATTCTTGGGAAAGTACAAAAACTAGTGATCTTACTGGTATTATGCCAATTCAACCCAAGAAGTTATTCCACTTGGATATTACTTGTGAAGCTACAACTCCACCTAATGGACAATCACATGTTAGAGTAGGAGCTGTACTCCCAAAGGTAACTTTAATTTTTTTCTTCTTTCGTTTATTTATTCTTTTTTCTTTATTTTTTAGTGTAACCTTGAAACTATTTTTTTCATCTTCAGTGGTGGACACTTGTTGCATTTGAGCCTACTGCTTCGATGATGTTAAACGAATCTCAAGTAGTTGTTGCAGTCTATATTTTTTCGGATACGTTAGATCCGTACGTGTGGTTAATGATTATGTGTATAATGTAATGGTATAAAGATTCTATGCTTCTCCCAGCTAACCACTTTATGAATTTGGCAGTTCTGAAGAGTTGGTAATCTCAGATGAAAAGGGTTACAGAAGTACATTTAGATGTCTTGTCCCAGAGAGATGTGTCGAATCACGAGTAAATGCATATTATTCTTTTTCTTGTAATTATATTTTTAAGCCCCTATTTACCAATAAACATGTTTTACATATAATTGTAACATATTGTAGGTTATAAACCTAGTGGCACTTATGATGACACGTATATTTCGACGTAGGAATGAAGATCCAATTTGCTGGTTCATGCCTACACATTTTGCAGTAAAGTTATCCCTATAATATAAAGAAATTCTTAGTTAATATTTTGGTCTAATAGTTTGATTGGATATACTAATTTAAAAGAAGTTCTTTTTTCTAGACTAACCCATGCTATGTACTCACACGGTAAAGTGTATTATTAAATTAGCAGTTCAAAAATAGTTGTTAAATTGAAAGCATATTTTCATTTAACAATATTTATTTGTATGCAGCGATATGCTTTAAGCGACAAATATATACCGGCAGAGGTTATCTTTGATTTCCTTGGAGCATATATGTCACTGAAAATTAGCCACGTCATTAGGGTACGAGTGACCAATTTGTTTTCCATTAATGTACTATTATCTATTTTTAGTGTTTATAATGGTTTAAGGTTTATCGCAGGTGTTTATCCCTATCTGTGAGGAACTACATTGGTATTTGGTTATTGTTGACTTTACGAGTCGTCGCCTAATCATATTGGATTCACTGCCTTCTGTCGAAAAACATCAACAACGCAAAAGGAACGCAATTAAAGTGGTAATTATTTGTTCTAAATCAGTACTCAATGATTTAGAATCACTTAACAACTTAACAATTTAAATAACCATTTGCTGTAACTAGTACTCTTAGTCAATTTAACTCATTTACAATTCACTTTTTTTTGTGTCATGAATTTACTCTTGTACAGGCAACTTATTTAGAAGCGATGTTAGATGATCATATTTTTAATGATGATAAGTCTAAAGTTATAGATTGCTCCACCTTTTGGCCTATCACACCTTTTGGCCTACCCACTCAAAAAAATAGATCGTAAGTCTATTATATAATTTTTTCTTTTAAATATCATTACGTTCAATAGTTTATATCTTATATGGATATAATAACTATTTGTGGAATGCTTTATATCTTAAGAATGATAGCGGAATTTGGGTGACCAGTTGGATGAGAGAATGTACTTTACCAGATAACTTCAATATTCAGGTCATATTTATAACAAAATATTTTTAACATAATTTTTTCAACACACTTCTAATTAGAATTATATTGTTGGTGCTCTAAGCAGATTAACGACTCCACACGAATGAGACTTGCCGTGGATCTGGTTTTAGAGGAGTACAACGATTTGTGTCTCGTAATAGAAGAAAATGCTTGGCAATATAGGACCAAGGTGGAAGTAGAGCATGAAGACATTTAGAAATGAGGAATTATCTTTTTAGATATTTTTAATATTTTTTTTGAAAGACAAATTACTAAGCTATGTTTCATTAGTTTTTACACTAATTTATCTTTCTATATATTACAATTCTATATTACTAATTTCCTTTACTTTATTGGTTAATATAAATTATTCATAACCTATATATTTTATTTCTGTAAATAACGATGATATATATAGAGAAGAAAATGTGTTTCTATTTTCTTATTAAAAAATAGAGAAGGTGAGTGCAATATATATAAAAGTGAAATGAGAAGTGAGAACAGGTTTGATCTGTATATTAATAAGCAATTCGACCATTACAAGACAATGAAAGTGGCATCATCTGCATAAATATTATCCTTCCCAAGTTCAGAATCCTTGTCCCAAATAAGCTTTTGTTACTATATTACCCTATTGCATGACATCTAGTAGAAGAGTATAGTTTGATGGCCCGAGATTTTGAAAAGGCAGGCCTCTGCGTCACGCCACTGTGAAAGGCTGATGTATACATAAGAGAGATCATGCCATACTTCAACTTCCAAATTCCTAATCTGATCTCTTTTGTCCTGTCACCAATGGTATGGAAAAGGGTAAGGACCTTAAAGCAATATGACTATGAAAAAGTATTTTGGGATTTTTTAGCTGAGACTTCTTTTTTCCCAGGACAACAAATGACTCGGTCCATTTATGAATTTTGGACCGTGTGGATTTTGGAATGCCAGGCCAACTGCAGAAGTAATGCAGGTCCCTGACGCTTATGAAGTTGGCCTGGAATTCATTTGCAATTGCTTTTGTAAACAGGGTTTTGCCGCAGCCCGGAGGGCCAAAGAAAAGAACACCTTTGGAAGGCGACATGCCAAATTTCTCAAACTTCTCAGCATGTTCCACCGAGTATTGAACCGTCTATAAACATTAAAATAAATCTCTTATATTAACAAATTGTTGAAAACATACCTAATATACAACACATTTAAGATTCGGAATATGAAATCAAGATGTATACCTGATGAACCAGATGAGCGATTTAGGGCCGCAGAAACCTCTTGTCTTATTGAGCGTGGGAGGCGTGGTGCGGCGGCGGAAGCAGGGCGAGGCGGAAGCGGGGCGAGGCGGAGGCAGGGTGCGGCGGCGGCGGAGGCGTGGCGCGTCGGCGGAAGTAGGTGGTGGAAATTTGCAGCAGAGGAAGGGTATGAGAATGGCAGGGATTGCAGTTGTCTGAAAACCCTAACTACTTCTCTTCTCTGAAATGCCCCTGAATCTGAAATAAGAAAAAGAACGGGGATGGCAAAATTAGGGTTTTTCAAGAACTCTAAGGAGGGTGGAGAGTGAGGGCAGAGTTAGGGAAGGAGAGAAAGGCTTCAACCTGGTTGATGCTCTTCAAAAATCAGTAATCTCTCAGTTTTTCGTACCAAAGAAGGGAAAGGAGTCAAAATTAAAAACCAATAATTTGAGGGATCAAAATCTAATTAGTAAATTTTTCAAAAAAAAAAAAACGGGATATATTTTGTAATTATTTTACTGTAGGTTAATCATACTCCCACACAAAAGTGGGAGTAAAGAATCCATGGCCTTATACATTACATAGGGATGGATGACAAAATTCGCAAAAATAAAATAAATTTTTTATTTCACTTTTTCTACTATTACTATCGAACGCGCCACAATTTTCGGCTTCGATTAAGCGAGACTATAAGGCATACAACCACGTTTGTGTTTACAAATAAAAAAATAAGGCAAACAACCGACTCTCCCTGCCTGGTCCATCCTCCACTGGCCCAATCAACCCAACTGCCTATACCCAATTAGGGCCCTACAACAGCATTGGCTCGGCTGGCCTCGACCTCAACTGTGGCTAACCTTGCCTCTTGCCGCCTAACACCAATGGAGAAAGAAGACATTTACACTCCTCCAGCAGAGCTCAATTGTTGGGCCTGTTGACTGCCTTCCATACTCCTTACTTCAATGTGCTGCACAATAACTATAACTCCTTACATGTTGGCCCTTCCAATACTTTAAATTAAATTTCTACGATAAAAAGGCTTGACACACTGCAGTTTAAAAGTACAACGGAACATCAGATCCGTTTCCTATCTTTTAATATGATCCACATAAATTCAAACCTTAATAGTAGTAGTCAAATAGCTGATAAAACTGTTAAATATGTATATGAGTAAATAGTGTACACGAATTTATAATATCTTAGATTGGAGAAAAAAATTAATTAAGAGATATTTAAACCTCTAAACTTGACAATTTGTTATTTTCCCTCATATTTGAGAAATTAAAAATTTTAGTTTCTTCCAAAAAGTTATAATATGTGCAAATGAGACTAAATGAGTTCATATCTTATTGCATAAAAAAAGTACAATAATTTCATTTCATTCGATTTCAATTCACATCCTCTTATTTATTTTAGTTTTTATAATTAGTGTAAAAAATATCTAACCACAATTTATATTAATACTAATGTAATTTTAATTAAAATTGATTTACAAAAACACATTGATTTAACCAATGTATATAATTCTAGATACAACAATGTATATATCAAAATCAGTTATCAAAATTAATTACTAATATAAAATAGGATAAAACACATAGATAAAAGAAATAGCATCTAATATTACATAAATATCTTAAAACTAAAACGTTATATGCATGTCTTATTTTTTCAATGTTTATATGTAAGTCGAAACCACCTAATTCGATTTACTATGAATTGGGACCTCACTTTTCTCTCTTCAAAGAATATTGGAAGAAAATGGAAAGAATGTGTGAAAATGTAATTTAAAACAACAAAATTTTGAATTGTATATATAGGTATAGAAGTAATAAATTGAAGCCACCCAATTTGATTTATTATGGACTGGAATTCAAAGTCTCCTGTTTCGATTTAGTAACGTTTTTTCCTACTCATTCGAAATTGTATATCTCTATTTACCTTTTTGCATACTAATTTGAATCTTACCGATTCAATTCACCATGAAAAGTCCTAAATTGAATTTTCCTGGTTTAATTTACATAGAAACACTAATAAGACATGCAAGTAACATTTTCGATTTCAAGACATTCGTGTAATATTAGATGTCATTTCTTTTATTTATGTGTTTTACTTTTATCTTACAAAATATATGTTAACAGAATATAAAATACATATTAATAATGAGTTAANAGATAAAAAATTGAAAAAGGGTAGAAGATTGTATGCTCATCGTGGATGGGTTACGTTGAAGTTAATTAGATGAAATGAACGCGGTAATTTAATTCTACAACTACGGTTAGTAGTCAAATCCCATCCCAAATCAAATGTGATCTGTAAGTTGACCCCACAAAAAAATCTGAGCTGTATGTTTTAAACACCGGGAAAAGTATTTAATAAAACAAGAAAAATTAAATAAAGTCTTTGCTTTGCTAATAACAGATGGAAGTAGCTAATAAAAGCCTCTATATATATATAAACAGGCACCACCAATATTTGGGTTTCCATGCATTCGTTCACCTCTCTTTGTGGACGTTGTTACTCTTACCCGTATTCTCTTCTACCTCCCTCTCTTTCTTTCTTTCTTTTTCTCCTTCTTCTCATGGTGGAAGCTTCCTGCGTCGTTGGCTTAGATTCCCTTCGTAAATTATGCAAAGCCTACAAATCAATCTTCAAAAGATGGTTACGTCGTAAGAAGCAACGATTTTCATCCTCAACGAGAAAATACAACCAACAATCTCACAACCATCTTCATCATCAGGTAATCACACAAATAGGGTTATCAAATATGTGATGATATATTAATACTAATACATAAAGATTTAGTTTAGCAATATGTTACCAAAACGTCTTCATAATAATCTAGGTTTTCCATGATTAATTAGCTTCATTTTGCAGCTGATTTAATATGAAAATTCATGTGCAGTTATTTTTGTCTGAAATTGATAGTTAAAAATTATTAGATTATAATTTAGTCAAATATCAAATTATTTAACGACTCTCGATAATTAATTTTATACGAAGCCAATTGCACCTGAATTTCTACTTAAATGGATTTAGAAATAGACACGTCAATGAAAAATCTATTTTGATCCTTGCAACAGAAACATTTTGATGAAGCTAGCGAAGCGGGTGCCTGCTTCAATGGAAACAATGACAATTTCAGATCGAATAACGACGATGGTTCTAGAAACAACAATAATGGTCCATCAACGAGTTCAAGAAGATTATCAAGCTTGCATTCACAAAGACATAGGGCTAGCAGAAGCTGTGAATCCATACCCGCATCACTGTTATGGAGCAAAAATGGCAGCGGTTGCAACAGTTTCAACCTACCGCCGCCGCAACTCTCGAGAAG
>NC_029791.2:118671840-118678035 GCF_000816755.2 Arachis ipaensis | reverse complement strand
TCATCGTCTGCGATGCTAAAACCGCAACCCATCGAGATGACGGTTGAGTGCACCCTTGAGGAGTTGTGCCATGGATGCATTAAGAAGTTCAAGATCAAAAGAGATGTCATCACTCCTAATGGGTTAGTATTTGTATTTCTTCTTTCCAATCTTTCCTCCTCTTTCTAAGTTTTACAATACTAAGTATTGCATTTTGTTAAAAACTATTAGAATATAACAAGAAATTCATATATTTATTTTCTCAGTTTAATTTTTCAAAAAAGTATTATGACATAGTATTACTGTATGAGAGCTTTATAACCTTTTTGTGATGGGATATTAAAATATGGTAGACATTCACATGTAATTGTCTCTTTATGTGAAGTTAATTTTAATAATTATTAAATAATTTGATAAATTTAACTAAATTATTATTTGATATTCTTAATAATCAATCAATTTTACATGAAAATAACGGTACTTAAATAGTTAACTTAAATTTGTTGGGACGTAACTTCATGATAAAAGCTATATAATTTATTAAGAAAATTTCTTTAGTTTAATGAAAGCAACAAAATGTTAGTTCTATTAAAATAAAAAAATAATTATTTAAACAACCAAAAAATAAATAAATAAATAATTATAATGTGAATTTCACTTGTTTATTTTTCCTTTGCAGAATCTATATATCATATGTAACAATTGTAACATTCAATGGTTTTAACTACTTAACACTTGAAGAACTTCTAAAATGCAGTTAAAATAATAACTACAGTGGAACTATAAAGTATGTAACGAGTTTTACCACTTTGATAATTTATCGAATAAATCCTATCCCTCATAAATGATAAATCCTCTTGATTTTGATGGTGTATAGGGAAATGTCTCAAGAAGAAGAGATCGTAACGTTAAATGTGGAGCCAGGATGGAGGACTGGTACAAAAATTACATTTGAAAGTTCCGGAAATGTTAGAGCTGGTTTATACCGAGAAGACGTAATATTTTCTATATGGGAGAAAAAGCACCAATTATTCCGAAGAGAAGGTGATGATTTGGAATTGGTGCTTGAAATTCCTTTAGTAAAAGCACTCAGTGGAGGCATAATACCGATCCCATTATTGGGTGGAGAAGAGATGAACGTGAGTTTTGAAGAAGATATCATATTCCCTGGTTTTGAGAAAGTAATCTCTGGCCAGGGCATGCCAATTTTCAATGATCCAGACAAGAGAGGAGACTTGAGAATTAAGTTTCTTGTTGAGTTTCCAACATATCTCACTGATCAACAACGGGCTGAGGTTGTTAGCATATTACAAGAGTAGTCTTCATTCTCAATAGCAGTTGGAGTTTTTTTTTTTTTTAATTCATTTTCATTCATTCATTTTATTTATTTATTTGTTTGTTTATCCGTATTATTGAATAGATTAAGTTTTCATTCATCAGGTAGGTTAAGATTTGAGAATGAGAAAGATGTACATTTGTAACGTTGCAGATTAATTGTTAATTAAAGTTGTAGAAAAGAAACCAATTTAATTTATCTGCTTGCATTGTTTACAATTTCAATTTTGATTATGGTCAAGTTCATGCAGGAGTTCAGAAAAACACAAAAAAAAAATATTTGCTATCTCAAGCACAAGCCTTGCTTATTGATTTTCTCATTAAACAAAACAAAGAAAAGAATATCACACATTCTTAATACACAAGGAGGCGAATTAGAAATAAAGTAAAAAAAAAAAAAAACGTTAATATGACAAACCAAATTAAGCCTTGGAGGACCATCCCAAAAGAGCAGCAATTATGCTAAGAATACCACCACTAACGAGTGCCTTCATCACCCTCTGTTTTGTTTCTGTGTATGGAGGATACCTTAGTGATGCATCTCCACCAAAACCACGATAAAGAACTGCTTTCTTGTGAGTAAACGCTTCAAAGGAGAACCT
This sequence comes from Arachis ipaensis, assembly GCF_000816755.2. NCBI lineage: Eukaryota > Viridiplantae > Streptophyta > Magnoliopsida > Fabales > Fabaceae > Arachis > Arachis ipaensis. The sequence continues at coordinate 118,676,119 of NC_029791.2, read as the reverse complement.
TCCATGGTATGAACCTGTTCCACTGTCTCCTACTCCCCCAAATGGCAACGTGGGAACAATAAGCTGCACCAGGAAAAGAGAACAAAACAGAGATGAACAATATTCTCACTTCATATTAATATTTGCATATTTTAGGAATACATAGAAAATGAGTGATTATAAATATTCTTCATATATGGATGCATCCTCAATCTTCTTAGCTGAGATGCTTAAATATTTTGGTGGAGTGAAACATAAACATTTTATGAGAGTGATCTTTAGAAACATTATTAGAAGGTTATATTATATCATGATTCTTCTTCATTTAAAATCGAAATAAGGGTAACCCTCCAACTCTGAATGGTTATTTAGTTCTTAGCACACACACACATGCATTGATTGAAGAGATTATAAAAAAAAGGGACAAATGAACATTACATGTAAGGCAATGTCATTGACAAGCATGCCCCCTGCAGAAACATTCTTCACAAACTGCTCCTTCAGCTTCTTGTTGTTTGTAAATATATATGCAGCCAGAGGCTTTGTTCTTGAATTGATCAGATCAAAACTTTCTTCCAATTTATTCACCTGTTACACAAAAATCATCTATCATCATTATTGATCTTCCAAAGAAGCACATATCAATTACTATTGCAGATTGATAACAAATTGCAAAAACAATGTCATATAAAACAGTTATTTAGGTGCCTTGATTAAATTATTCCTACCGTGATGATGGGAAGCAATGGACCAAATATCTCCTCACCCATGATCAGAGAATCATGTGGAACATCCAATAGTAAAGTGGGAGAAATCCTCCTGAAATTAAAGTGATACAAGAGAATGATGGTGTCAATATATAGTACAATTTCACAGATGCTATGAAGTTAAAGTAAAAAATGCAAAATGGGTACTTACAATTTGCTTTCATCCTTTTCGCCTCCATGAATAATCTTGTCGGAAACCTTCTCATCGTCCAAAAGCTTCGCTACGCGAGCAAAGTGGTTGTGATTCACAATTCTGGATATATCTTTTGATTCCAACGGATTCTTTCCAAAGAAGTTCTCCAACTCAGTCTTAAGAGAATCCACCTAGAAATAAGAAGCACAAAACACAATAAGCTATGACAATATCATCTTAAATCATCATTCTAAACCTCCATCTAAGTTTTAAACAATGAATATTTTGGCTTCTCTTTTATTATTTCAAGATAATAAAAGCATTCAAATAATACTTTATTTCGAAGAATAAATCATACCAACTTGGGAGCAAAGTCTTTTGTTGTAATAACATAATCTGGAGAAACACAAGCTTGTCCATTGTTGAGTCCCCACTTGCCAGAAATTAAGCGTCTAGCTGCTACCTAGTAAGATACAAATTAAGTTTGAATCAAGAATGAGATTCAAGAAGGCCTAAATGATAGAATGTTACTGAAGAAAGATCAAAATCATGGCCAATGGTCAATACCTGTAAATTGACATCTGAATCAACAACTGCTGGACATTTTCCTCCAAGCTCCAGAACAACAGGTGTAAGGTGTTTTGCAGCAGCAGCCATGACTATGCGTCCCACTCTTCCATTACCTACAAATTCAATAATTGATTATGACTTTTTATCCATGCAGAAACTCGGATACTGCAACATTCTTACTTCATCCAAGGAAATTGGAATAATGACGGGAGAAATGAAGAACCTGTGTAGAAAATCTTGTCCCACTTTTGATCCAAGAGTGCAGTTGTTTCATCAACTGCTCCTTCAACAACTCTAACACATGAGTTATCCATGTACTCTGCTAACAGTTTAGCCATCAGTGATGAAGTTGCTGGAGCAATCTCTGATGGTTTTAGAACCACAGCATTACCAGCTGCAATGGCTCCAACCACTGGATCAAGAGACAGCACTGGAAAAAAGAAGATAAAATATATAACTAATATGTAATCGTCATATAGGTTGTTAGGATCAAACATATCAAACAAGTTCAACTGAATAATAACTTACAAATTGGATAGTTCCATGCAGAAATGACCAACACAACCCCAAGTGGTTCAGGTACTATTTCAGCTGAAGAAGGAAATGTTGATATTGAAGTTTTGACCTGAATTAAAAAGGAGAAAGGAAATTCATGTCATAAATTAAATAAACTCTGTAACCAATAAGGCATATTAATAATCAGTATCCATGTCAATTCTGATGTGCTAATGAGGTAAAATACCTTCTCTGGCTTCATCCATTGTTTCAATTCCTTCAATATGACTTCACATGAGTTTTTAAACATTCCAATCTGAAAAAATAAGCAGGGAAATTAGGATTTTCCTCCACATTTGTTTCTGTCAAGAGTTTCAAAATATGTTTGCTTTAGTAGCAACTGTCGCAAGTTGAAGCTAACATTTAACAAAGATTTTAGCATCTTGATTACAATAGATTAGTGTCCTTTTCCAATTACTGCAAAATCACACGTGTAATTTGTGTAAAAACTAAAACTCACACGACATATTCGTGTGAATATTATAGAAAAATCCATCCTCTCGTTTGTCATGGTTTTACCTTTATATTAAAATAAAAATAACATTTTAAAATTAAAAAAAAAAAAACCCTTATCGTGAAAGGTTGACCGAAGTGCTAAAACTCGATCAGGCCACACGCTTACAAATACTCAAATAAGAATCAAGCAACATACAATTTAACAAAAATCCAAAAAATTATTACAGGCTGGGCTTTAGAATTATTAATTCGCTCAAATTACTTTGTTTGCAACTTGATTGGGTTGAGAAATTAAACCAATTTATTATTAAACTGATGGACTAGTTAGTCACTGTTGGACTTGAACCAGAGAACAGACTTCAAATTTTGGACCTTTAGCTTTCAAGTGTATATTGGATTTAGCTAATTGGATTTTTAAGTTTGAATTTTTTTTTTTCACATAAAATAGTGTAATACGTTATACGTTTGAATCTAATACGAGTCCTACCAGCTGCAACGAGAAGAAAAAATTGGTAAATATGTGAGGAATGTGTAGGTGTGTATTGTGTACCTAGAATTGGGGGTTGTCCAATCCACCGACAAAAAAAAAACCAAAAATGTAGAAAGAATTAAAATATTTTTGAATTAACGAAGGTAAGATAGAATTAATGAAATTCACGTCATGCACCGATTTGATTTCTGATGTTTCAACTGTATTGCTGTCATCTTCAGATTGAACTCCAGACACTTAGGCTATGTTTGGTTGGAAGGAAATAAATAAAAAAGAAGAAAATAAAAAGGAAAGAAAAAAAATTGAGTAGATTTTTATTTTTTTAGTTGTGTTTGGATGAAAGAAAAATAAGAAAAGAAGAAATGTTATAAAAAAATAATTTTACTCTTATATTATAAAATATATTGAAAAAAGTGAATGAATAGTATTGAAAGTAGAGAAAGAAAAATTAGTAGTTTTCAATCAAACAAATGAACAATGAAAAATAATCATTTTTTTTTTCTATTTTTCCTTCAAACAAACATTGATTTTATAGGTGGGATTAAGAATAAATATGAAAAAGAAATTATTCAAAAGTAGAAGAATCACACTTTACTCTCTAAAGTAAAATTCAAACTTTAGAGAATCCAAATCCTTAAAGATTTAGTATAGAATTAATATGAACGTATATGAATTAAAAAATTTTGCCTTAACACAGTCTTATACTTGATGAAATCATCAACCCTCAAAAGAAAAGCTATTGAAATAATGCTTTAATAATGTTGAACATTTATTAATTTTGTCAATTCTTAATTTTATATATTCTGAAGAGTAATCATGGTTATACTTTACCTTTAAGAAAACAAACCAGCATATTTTAAAAAAAAAGTATACGTATATTTATAATTTTGTCAATTCTTAATTTTATATATTTGCCAAGATTTTTTCCTTGTAATTTCAGTTTCTAAAAATACATACATCGTGCTTGAAATTCATAGTAATATATTTAAAATAGTTATAACTAACATGAATTAAGCCGGTAAAAATGATTTTATTTATTTATTTATTTATTTATTTTTGAGTAGAATATACAAGATATATTAAGTGGAAGAGTCATTTATTGCAAATCTAACATTCATGCATCGACAATGGAATATTTTAACTAAATAATACACACGCAGACAAATATCATTCAAGAACTGAGAGTTCATCTTCTACCAACCAGAGACCAATGATTATTTAATTTATTCTCTCCCCTATCTCAATTCAGAAAGCAAGAACAACACTTCCCAAATTTTAATTAAGGGGGAGGAGGGGGACTAGAATGCAAAAGATAGAAGTTTCAGAAGT
>NC_029791.2:118658216-118671824 GCF_000816755.2 Arachis ipaensis | reverse complement strand
TATAAAATATTTTATATATTCGTGTGAAAAATTATATTTATTTTTATAAATAATTATTTTAATAATTAATATAAAATTAATTATTTTTATTAATATATTTTTACTAATTAAATACACGTATAAAATTATTTTATTAATATAGAGAGAGAATGCGTAAAGAAAATTGAGGAGAAGGGAGAGAGAGGAAAGTGAAAAGATTGACCTCGTAGACGACGGTTTCGAGCGGTGGCTTGGCGAGGTCGGAGAGAAGAGCATCGATGATCTGTTTCTCGTTGTCAGTCACCATCTTCAGCAGTGCCTTCACCTGCGACACTCTCCACTCGTAGCTTCTAGTCTTTCCAGAACCGAAGCTCCCTCTCAGCTCCTTCATCATCATCGACGCCGCTTCTCCGTCAAACACAACCTTCTTCTGCAACGACTCCATATTCAACGGTCGATCTCTTTTCTTCAATTGGTCCTCGCTCTTTTCTTTTGTTTTCAATTTGATTTAATTTCGCTGACGTCAGAAATAGAGTTGTTTCTTAAATCTGTTGGGAGAGAAGTGGCGTGGTAAGGACTCGAATTTATAGGGTGAAGACGTGAACGTTATGTCTTATAGTTTTGGCGGTGGCCGGTGATGATGGTCAGAACGGGTGGCCTTACACACGCAAAATCTTTTTTGGCCTCTTCGCCGTATTTTAAAATGCTTTTATATATTTAAAGATAATAAGATATAAATAAATTTGATTTGCGTGATTTGAACACTTGCATCATGTTAACGTAAGAGTGCGCTAATCAAAACATTATTATGCCATGTAAGTCAAATTATCTCTAATTGACAAGGTGTTATGTGAGGATTTGTACAAATATATAGTAATGTATTGACATGTTAGTGAATATAATGCATTTAGTTTGACCTATTTTCATTAAGTATCTCAAAAACGTCAAAATTTAATTGGACGTTAGTATAAATTTTTATTATAATGTTATATTTTTTTTTTAACCAAAGATAGGAAATTCGAACCTACAACCTCTTAATTGAGTACGAGAAGATTATGCTATTTGAACTATAACTCATTGGCTATTATAATGTTATATATTAGTGAATAATAAATATTTTATTATTAGAAAAAATAGTTTATATTATGTCTTCCATTTAGATACTTTTTCAATCATCGATTAAATTGTAAACTCTACCTAATTTATTTATTTCATGTTTTTCATCCTTAAATTTAAATTGATATTTTAAAATATGGCTTAACTATCTTGTAATTTTGTATTTTTATTCTATACAACGTAACATTAAAGAAAAAAAGGGTCCTTTTTCCCAAAAATCGCTACAGTTATTTTCACTCAACTTATACGATTATCTGAAAAAGACATTCAATAATGAACACTAATTTTCCTGGAGAAAAAGACTACTTTATACAAATTTGTCAATTTCCTCTAAGGAAAAAGGTTTTTTTTTCCTATATAACATTCAATGCCTAATCAATTATAATTTGAAAATTAGAGCTTTCAAAATCAAATTATTCATATACATACTATCTTGTATGTATCTATCTTATAGTCTATAATTGAAGTTGAGTTAAAAGTCGTTAGATGATAATATCATTAAACGGCTCTTAACTATCAATTTTATATACGAAGACATCTATATATAAATTTTTATTTACACATAATCTCGAAGAAAAAATAAAAATCTTTTATCCTTTGTCGTTTTGTGAGGTTTTTCACAACTATCTACCTGGGGGGGTCAAGGATTGTTTGCCAACCACGACGGTGGCCCATTCTGTTTGGCTTCCCATTTTTGGTTTTCATTAAAAATTAAAGTAAATAACGATGTTTTCCTAGTCTGAACCTCTTTGAAGAAACTTGGCGCATTCCGAGTGGGGATCACCAATTCACCATCCATCCTCTCAATAATTCAGAGTTTGGAATCTTGCACAACTAGATCACTAATCACATGTGTGTGTTTTTAAACAGAGTACGAGATAAGGAGCTGTCTTCTCCAGAAAACTTCATTTGAACTTCAAGAAACCAAGATATATAGATACTTCGTTATCACTTATTGGGAATTTTTAAAACCAATCCAAGTACAATTATTGGCTCCATTTTTATTATCTCTATTAAAAATAAAAAATACAAGAACTTTGTTCTTTATGTCATATCTTTGTGTCTGATGGATAGTTTACTAATCTATTTATGTAATAACTATAGATTAACAATAAATTCTTAAATAGAGTTTAGATCTAAGAAAAATTAGTCTTTAATTTGTTAGATTGATAAATACGGTAAAAAGAAAATATGAATATGAATTGTTAGATAGATTTATGTACTAACCGTTTAATACTTTCATTGTTGAGTAAATATGTAGCTTTTATATTCGATTCTCTACCCATTTTTGTTATTTTAAAAAATAATTTGTCAGACGACTGCTCTCTCGGTTGTTTAGAAAGTGATTTACTCTTTTATAATAATATTTTAAAAATAAAAGTCACAAAGTGATAAGTAATTGATTTTGGATTTTAGATTTTAGATATTATTATGTATTATTGGATCTCAGATTTTATGATTAGTATATATGATAAAATATTTTTTTGTATTTAAATATTTAATGATTAAGACCTGATTAAATTATATATGCATCTTATAAAAAAGATTTACATATTCATCTAATTTATTTGTTGACTAATAAATTCATCATGAGCTATTTTTAAGTACTAAATTCTTTATATAAATATTATCTCTTCTAATTACTAGACTCATACGATAACTATAAACTCAAAATAAGTATATATTTATCTTCTATTTAGTATTTCAAATCTCTGGTATTAAATCCCTAATATCTAACACATGGTGCCCACTCCTTATTAAGGATGGCCATATTCACATTGCACATACAACACAGCAGCCATTCAATAATAATTAAGTTCAACTTCTTTAGTCTTTTCATTCATGCATCTTCATTCCCTATACTGCCAATTAATCACTATTGTTTCTTATTTCAATAGTTAGAAATTTTTCTTCTTCTTATTTTTTTGTTTCTTCAACCACCATTATTGACTCTTAATAGCTAAAGAGTTTCCCTGATGTTTTTCTTCTTTTTCTTAACACACATTACTATATACATAAATTACAAATATAATTCAGAATTTTGTTAATTTCAACACATATGAAAANATAGGGTTATATTTTTGTTCCTATTAGTCTTTTTTTTTTGTGCAAATCAAAAGGAGATAAATACTTACAAAAAAAATTAATAGATTATTTCGTTCTTAATAATCATTTATTTAATCAATAGATACGAGCATACTTTAAATTAGAATTGGGGAGAACTGTCTTCTCTTTTCTACCAACTTTAAGTTCCAATTAATATTTTTTATTTAGATTATGTAAAAATGTTTCTTTTGACAATTTACATATAATTCGTAGCACAAATAGATATCTTAAAGAAAAATTATTTTTTTATGATTACCAACGAAATTATAACATAAAATAAGAATTCATAAAAAAAAACTCCGAAAAGATAGTAGAGTAAAAATTTGTATGATAAAATAGAATTCATATCATAAAATCATTAAAATGAACAAAGCATGGTTCAATAAAAAAAAGATTAATTCTTTGCTATAAATTAATTTTTTTTTTACAAGACAACAATCAAAATTTGATTGTCATAACTTTTGTTTTCGAACAAAACATCAATTTACATTTGATTTATGTTTCAATTTCAATTTGACTTCACTTAAACAATAACTCTAATTTTTTTAGTATAAAACATTTTACATATTCATTCAATCGCATCTAAAACGTTTTGGATAATTATTCATGCATCTCAATATAAACCGTAGTTATTTTTATTACGTGAGATTATATAATTAAATACAAAAATAAAATTGTTTTACACTCACCGTATATCAAAATTAAATATATTATTTATTGTGTGTTTAAAATATATGTTTTAGGAAGACCTTTTAAATATTTACTCTTAATTTTTTTGTCCCAATTTTCAAACACTACTCTAAAGTCTAAACCTATAATTAAGGCTCGCTTTATCCCCTTATCGTGCTTTTTTATCTACTACAGACTACAGCCTGTAGGCTCATTAATTTGTCTTAAAGAATGCATAATCATATCACATTAAAATCTTATTTTGTTAATAGGATTATGATGTATAATTTAATTTTGATGCACCCATTGTTAGTATAAAATAGTTTTATATATGTATCTAATTACATAATGTCACATTATAAAAAATAATTATTATTTTTATTGACCGTATGAATACAGACGAATGTGATTGCACGATAATATAAAACAATTGTATAAAATATTTTACACTATCAGTACATCAAAAATAAACACTATTATGTATGTGAAAGTTTATTTTATATGCCACCAAGTTGCATTTGTTTAATTTGCTGTGATAAAAGTGTATGTGTATGTAGATATTTGTGGCAAAACTTGAGGAGCGTTTCTGGTCAAGATTAGATGAGTGCATGTATGTTTGGGTACGGTTGGTAGCGTTTGGGAAACTGAATCTATCACTAGTGTTATAGTTTGGTTTTTGTTTTGATGATAATTATTTTTTTGCAACTTCCTCTCTTCTTTTCTTTTCCTAGCTTCAATAATGGTAACACCAGTAGTAGCAGTATGTATTGTACCGAACTCTACTACCTGCATGTGAGCTTGTGTTTGTCTTTTTGCTTTTTAATGATAAGATAGAAGTTTAAGAATGGGTGTAAACGGAACGGATCTATTCAGATTTGGGCAAATATATATAGGATCCGATTTGTGTTTAGCATGTTGGATCAACTTGGATTGAATTTTAGCTCTTTTTTATGGGTGATTTTGATGATTTGTTTTATTTTTTGAAACTTAATACTAAATTGTTAATTTTTTTTTTATATTATTATAAACGGTTGGTACAAAAACATGAATATTTTTTGACAAGAGAGCGTTTTGATTGTCAATGAGTAATAGTTCAAATGGCATAGTTTCTCCATACTCAATTAAGAGGTTGCGGGTTCGAGTCTCATATCTTTGGTAAAAAAAAAAAGAAAAAAGAAGAGAGCGTTTCGATTACCAATAATTTCGACTACAAAAAGTAAATACAGATAAATTGAAGTTAAAGAAAAGTGGTACAAGGATAGTCGAAATCGAAAGACAGTTACTTCCTTTTTTTAAGCATCAAGGCTTGCTATTTGACCTTTAGGATAAATATAATGGAGAATATAGGTACTAAATTTAAGGAGTAAGCTAAAGAAAACGTGGAATTTGAAGACCAAAGAAGACGTGGGTGTCAAAATTTAGGAGACAAGATTCTTCATGGTCAAAAGTAAGGTTATGGCTGAGAAAAAAAAGGAGTAAGATAGTGGACAAACATGTTTCATGACAAGCCTATGGTTTATAAATAGTAGAAATTTAGAAGAAGTGAGGGACTTCAACTAATAATACTAGATCATCACGTAAACTCACAAAATTTCCAATTCCAGCGACGCAACGGAAAAATGGAGTATAAGTGTATGTGAGTACATTTTCTTTTAGAGTAAAGTGTTGTTTTTGTCCCCAACGTTTGGGGTAAATCCTAAAACTGTCCCTAACGTTTCATCCGTCCTATTTTTGTCCCCAACGTTCCTAAATTGATTCAATGTTACCCCACCGTTAATTCCACTCACGGAACAGTAACGGAGATGCCTACGTGGACGCGAGGCGTTAGTAACCCCAAACGTGTGTATTGACTGGGGGTTCACTTCGCGCGTAATGTTTTCTTTGACCATACGAAACGCTTGCAGTTTAAGGAAAACGAAACACTTCACATTCCACCCACACCTCCTGAACCCTACTGATTATTGCTCCTCTGTTCTTCGCGCTCGATTAGGAAGGAAGAAGACATATTGAAGCGAGTTGGTGGTTGTGTGCTACCTACACACGAGAGCGTTGCCTCGTGTTGGTAGTTCTGAAAACTTCGAAACGGCACAGAGCGAAAAGGTATGTGCAATGTATGTATGATTTTCGTTTGGCCTGAATAGTTCATGCAAGTGAAAATGTTAATGCATAGGGTTTCTGAGATTGCAATGTTATTGCTCTTAGGGTTTGGGGTTGTTGATGTTAGTAGAGTCTTTTGAACCTGTGTTTCTGTTGGGAGAAATTGTACAACCTGGGCAAATTACTACTCTTGCTGAAGAAGGTGATCAAGCTGGGCCTGTCCCAATTGTTGTGTATGATGGCCCTGGTGTTGGGTCAAAGGCAGCTACTGATGGGCCAACTGATGGGCCTACTGATGGGCCTAATGATGGGCCTACTGAAGTGGAAGAGGTTGGGTCTATGAGTGAGGGATCCTGTGAGGTTGTTAAGAGTGATGATGCTGTTGAAGAAGATGAGGAGTGGAGTGAGACATCTGAAGATAATGACTATGAACCCAGGGGGAGTGAAAGCTCATGGACTTCTGATTCGATTGCTGGGAATGCATCAACTCACAGCCTTGGTAGTCTTGATTTTGGTGACAGTGATGATGAGAGGGAGGGAGCTGAAGGCTTAGTTGATGTGAACATCACAGAAGAGGGAGAAAAAGAGTCTGCACCCAATCAGTCTCATGGTCAATCATCACAACCAGCTGCACAAAATCTTGGTAAGGAAAAAGTTGTAGGGGGTTTTGGTGATGAGGATACAGGTTATAACAGTGAGGAGTTTCTGGATACTCCATTCAGTGATGATGAGGATGGCCCGGGAAAGAGGTATCCCATACACAGGCCGTTGAAGAACATGAGTGAATACACTTGGGAGGTGGGAACTTTGTATGTGTCAAGGGAGGAGTTCAAAGACTGTGCCACTGCATATGCTGTCAGCAGTGGCAGGGGTTTAAGATTCACAAAGGTGGATCTGAAGAGGGTTAAGGTGGAATGTGTGGAGGGATGTGATTGGTATGCATACTGTGGAAAGATGAAGCATGAGCGTAGTTGGCAGTTGAAGAGCTGCAACAACAAGCACAATTGCTCTAGGGAGCTGAAGATTGGAATCATGCATGCAAGGTGGTTGAGTAAGGTTTTCTTGAACAAAATTGCTGAGAACCCAAAGATTAAGTTAACCACACTAATGAGAAAAGCATACACAAAATGGAATGTGGAGTTGACCAAATCTAAGGCCTCCAAAGTTAGACATTTTGCTCTAGATGAGTTGCAGGGGACATATGTGGAGCAGTACAGAAGATTGTATGACTACTGTCATGAGTTGCTGAGGACCAACCCTGGGTCATCAGCGCATCTGAAGGTTCAGAGGCCTCCTGAATTTGCTTCTGAAAGACCAGTGTCAGGGGTAGATTTAAGGCCCAGGTTTGAGAGGATATATGTGATGTTGGATGCTTGTAGGAGGAGTTTTATGGCTTGTAGGCCAATAATTGGGTTGGACGGCTGTTTTCTGAAAACACCTTATGGAGGTTGGTTACTGACTGCTATGGGTTGGGATCCAAACGATCAAATCTTGCCAATAGCATATGCAGTTGTGGAAGCTGAAACAAAGGACTCGTGGACATGGTTCCTCCAGCACCTGTGTGATGACCTAGGAGTAGACAAAATCAGGACCTGCACCTTCATGTCTGACCAACAGAAGGTACATGTATTTTATTTTGTTTGATACTTAATTACAAGTGTTCTAGTTAATTACATGTGTTTTATGTTATTTGATACTTAATTACAAGTGTTCTAGTTAGCATGTAACATTCATAAGTTTTGTCACAACTTTTCTTATACTCAAAACAGGGGTTGGTGCCAACTTTTGAGGAGCTTCTGCCTGGAGTTGACCACAGATTTTGTGTCAGACATCTGTATGCAAATTTCAAGAAGAGATATCCAGGACTCCAGTTGAAGCTAATGATGTGGAATGCTGCCAAGGCAACTTATCTTCAATAATGGAAAAGGAGGATGAGTGAGATACAGAAGGTGGATCAGGGAGCATACAACTATCTTATGGAGATTCCAACAAAATACTGGTGTCGTCACAGGTTTGAGTGTAGACCTAGGTGTGACACTTTAGTTAACAATATGTGTGAAGTTTTTAATTCTGTTCTGGTTGAGGCTAGGGAGAAGCCAATAGTGACTATGCTAGAGGATATCCGGGTTTACATCATGAAACGTTGTGCTGACAACAGGGACAGAATAGTGCCTTATAATAGAGATGTGTTGCCCAGAATTAGGATTAAGGTAGAAAAACAAGCCGAACTAAGTGGTCAATGGGTGAGTGTGTATGCTGGACGTGATAGATATGAGGTGGTTAGCATTCAGGGGGGTAAGGAAAAATTTGTGGTTGATCTTAGGCATCATGAATGCTCATGTAGAAAGTTTCAACTGTCCGGAATTCCTTGTGCACATGCCATGACATGCATAAGAAAAATGTGTTTCAATGTGGATTCATATGTTGCTGACTACTACAAAAAGACTGCATACATCTCTTGCTACCAGCATGTTATCTACCCAGTCAATGGGCCAAATCTTTGGGACAGAACTCAGTTCGAGGATGTGTTGCCTCCAACTTATAGAAAACCTATTGGGAGGCCAAAGAAGAAGAGAGCAAGAGGTGCTGATGAGCAGGCTACTAGGACTGGACTGTCTCGTGAAGGGCAACAGCAAAAGTGCTCTTACTGTTTGTGCTCTGGCCATAACAAAAGAAGTTGTCCAAAGAAGCGCAAAGTCACACCAAATCCAACTGTAACAAATTTTAATTATGTGTTTATTATGTTTCCTAATTGTGTATTTGGTTATTTATTCTGTTTCTATTTTGTCACCAGGTTAACAATGTTGCTACTTCTACTTCAAAGGGTAGAAACAGGTAAGGAGTCAGAAAAAGTTCCAGATTATCTGCCAAGACAGATTCTGGTAAGGCTGCTGATAGTGGAAGTAGGAAGCAAAGGGGCAGCAACAACAAACCACCCTCACACCCAAAGAGGAAGCCACCTGTGAGCTCCCAACAATCACAAGCTGCTTTGAAAAGGGCCAAAGTGAATTAATCACAGACTGCATCTGCACCAGCCCCAACAACTACAAGGGTACTGCCAAGCCCAGTGAAGAGGGTCACCCAGTCTCAGCTAAGGTTCATGGCCAGGACACCACCAAGAGCATGGAAGAAAGTGGAATGACTTTGTTTCACTTGTTACAATTTTTGTATTTTGCCTTTTGTATCAGCTTAGGAACTATGGTTGTTGGTCTAACTGTTTTCAATTTGGTTTTGCTACTGCTACTATAGTAAAACTGTTTAGCATCTATGTTGACTTATATTTCCAGTTCTAAGACATCTACTTAGGAATGTATGTATCTTAAGTTGCTGACTATTGCCTATCTATGCCATATGGTTGATTTTAATGCTTTATGTTTGCTCTATTTTCCTGTTTCATTTAATCATTTCTGCTGACAGTTACCTCCATATTTGTACCATGAGAATGTAAACTAAACACATAAAAGTGGATAACAACAAATTTTCATTCAAAAAATTTCAATCAACAGGTTACATTACACACCAAATTACAGACAACACATTGCCAACACATTACACTAGCCACTATGTTTCTGCAGCCTTACTGCAAAAAGAACCTCCCATTTCTTGTTGATGAAAATTTTTCACACAGCAAAATTATAGCGCATGTCCATCCAACCAGACCAACTGCTACTGCCATTCTCAACATCCTCTCAACTGTTGTCACTTTACCCTTCAAGCATGTGATTCTTCTTTTCAATCGAGGAACTTGTGGCTCTTGCTCCGACTCTGCCCACACAAAGTACTCACACTCTTCTCCAATCTAGGCAAAAACCAAAAGAAAATTCCAATCAAAAAACCAAATAACAGCCATACCCAGATGCAAAGTTTCCTACTTACCCCATAGTTAACACAGCCCCAGAACCTCCGTCCCGGATTTTCTGCCGTTGACGAAGTCGCAAGCACTGGCCTCTCCCCACAGTAACAAGTTCTTCTCCGTCGACGACCTTGGCTGCTGTTTCGACCTGAAACAAAGCTACTACTCGGCGCCTGGGAGCCCTGCGAAGCCATGGACTCAGCAATCAACTTCAACAGAGACGGCGATGGTGAGAAGGAGAAGCTATAGGAGACGCACGATGAAATTAGGGTTTCAACATCCTTTTAAATTAAATTTCCAATTTTTTTTCTCAAATGCTCAGTAACGGTCACCAGGGACAAAGTTTGCCAGAGTGGACAAAGGGATCCACGTAGGCATCTCCGTTAGTGTTCTGTGACTGGAATTAACGGTGGGGTAACATTGCATCATTTTTGGAACGTTGGGGACAAAAATAGGACGAATTAAACGTTAGGGACAATTATAGGACTTACCCCAAACGTTGGGGACAAAAACAACACTTTACTCTTTTCTTTTATTTTCTTTGAGTTTTGTTGTTATTTTGCTTTGATCAATTTTTTTATACTTTCATTGTCTTCTTTGTTTAATTATTTATTTCTTATAATGTTGTTTGTATTTTTTTTTTATAAATTTATCATTAGTAATTTCGACATAAATTATTTTGAAATCATAATTAAGTAATTTTTGAGTCGAACTCATTCTTTTTCAAAAAAGTTGTATCTACTCTCTAATATTAAGATCTTGATAAATCTCAGTTTGACATATTGTGAAAATATACTAAAAATCGAGTGAAACATAAACAATCTTAATTAAAAATAAAATACTAAATCAATTACGGTTTGGTTTAACTTATAAAACCGCTAATTTAAAAACCGCTTAAAAACCGTTGAACCGGCTGAGAATCGACCGGTCAGACCGAACCGAAACCCAGCCGGTTTTGCTGAAACGGTGCCGTTTTGGGTTTCAAATAAAAACAACAAAGGAAAGCGTTCGGCGTTCAGTCTCCTCCTCCTCTCAAACTCACTCTCAAACAAAAAACAAAAGCAGTAGCCTCCACCGCCGCTGCTAGGAAGGAGACACTGCCGCCGTTCGTCGCGCCATCGTCGTTCTTGAGCTCTCCAACCTCTGTTCACTCCAACTCCTCTCAACTCTCACTCTCTTAAACAAAGCTATCTTCCCCCAAAAAGAAACCCTAGCTCACAATAGCTTCCGCCGCCGTCCGTTGCGCTCAGGAGCTTTGTCCTTGTCTGGTCGTCGTCGTCGTGATCCAAGTCTCCAACTCCTCTCCTCATTCACCAATCACAGCTTCTTCCTTGTTCTCCGCGTCTGTCGTCCGGTCTACCTCTGCTCAGCCACGCTTCTGCCGCCGTCCGTCATCGTGCTTGTCGCCTGGTCACCGTCGTCCGTCGCGCTCAACCACTTTTCTTCATACTCTGCCCAGACTGCTCAGATCGAAGAAGGCAATGGCTTCTCTACTCACTGCTAATGCTTTTTTTCTTTTTGTTTTTATTTTTCGTTCAGATATTATATTGATTATTGAATTATTGATTAATTATTGAATGTTTAATTCATTATTGATTAGCTTTGCTCAATGCTGTTGTGATATACTCTGCTGTATTTTGTGCTCTGTTATGTTGTGATTCTGTGTTCAATTAAAATTTTGTTTGAGAACTTAGCTTTGCCATGCTTGATAAATTATGCATTTCTTGAAATCTGATTTTGACAATTTGAGTTGTTTATGAAGCATAGTTCACTGTTATTGAGGAGTGTATGTGTATGAAGCAGATTACTTGCTGTGTTTGGAGCTGTGTATTAACTAAATTAGTTAATTTATACTTGACAAAGGGTACAAAAGATAGTGAAATCACTTAGTAAAATTAAGTTCTGTTAGTTATCGGAAATATATATCCGGTATATCAATTGAGATTAGTTTTGTTAAAAAGGAGTCTTGGGATGAGTCTTGAACATATATGTGTAAACTCAATAACATTGTTACTATATTGATTTTCTAAATAGCAATTACAGTGTTCTAGCATTCCAACTTCTAAGTTTTCCTTTCTTTTTGGTTTTTCATCCTGTTTTTTAGTAGAGTTTGTTCATGATCATCCACTAAGATCACTTCAGGCCATGTTAAAATTGTGAAACTATTACTTGTTCATTATAATCAGTCTTATGTTTATCTTTATTAATCTTTATTAATTTTTGTGCTAACAATTTTGTTATTCAGAACGTTGCTTTGTCCTTGTTAATTAACATACTTACATACATGATGAAAGTCCAAAAACAACCAATTGGTTTTTGACTTTGTTATTAGAAAATCACTGCTAATTGGTAGATGAATTGAAACTTGAAAGTGCTATTGGCTAAGCTCAATAAACAGTAGCGGGAAAGAATGCAGTGTGTGATAATTAATGCTTCTAATACTTGGTCCAAAAAATAAAAAATAAACCCATATATAGTATATGTATACGGAATTTAATATCATCTGTAAAGATGAAAAAATAAATGTTATTAGTCTGAAATCCATTAAATTTCTGGTACTTTATCACAAAGTTAATCTGGCTAATCTGAAATCCTTTTTGGTTGATGATTTTTTGTGTAGTGTTTTAAATTTGGAAGATATTTTAGGATGTTTATTTATAATTTATATATTATTTTATTCTAAAATGATTTTTTCGGTTGAACTACCGATTAAACCGATTAGACCAATAAACCAATAAACCAGTAACTAGAGTGGTTTGATGACCGGTCCGATTTTCAGAACCTTGATAATTACTCCATGGACTAAACTATGTTGCTTTTGCTTTTGCTATGTTACCCTCATTTTTTTTTTGGACTTGGCCGTGTTACCGTCATTTAACTTATTAGGGATGGGTGGACTTTTTTGTTTTATATGTTTTTGTTTATGTTCTTTTTTTTTTTAACCAAAGATAGGAGACTCGAACCCGCAACTTCTTAATTGAGTATGAGGAGACTATGCCATTTGAGCTATAACTCATTGGCGTTTTTGTTTATGTTCTTGTTTTTTTTTTTTTGTGACTAAATAGAAAAGAAAGAAAAAAAAGAGACAAAACCAAATTAATTGGCTAGGGTCATATCTAAATCTATTAGATGTTGAAGCTCACTCCATGGTTGGCTCCAATTCGAGTAAATATCCGCGACAGAAGCAGCTGCTTTAGCCATACAATCTGCAACACTATTTGCAGTCCTCTGAATTAAAAGAATAGAGACTCTCCAATTCCAATTCATAACCTCCTGTATATACTTTGCCAAATCCCATTCCGGAATATCCTTACCAAGCATTCTTTGGTTTACCAAGAAAAGAGCTTCTAAACAGTCTGTTTCACAAATAACCTCACGAAATTTACTCTCCCAAGCAAGAAGTAAACCTCTCCAAATTGCATACAATTCAGCAAAAAGAACACTGCATACTTCGACTTTCCCAGTGCAACCTTTCAACCAACATCCATCAGGATTGCGAATGATACAACCAAAACCAGCATAGCTAGAAGGAGCAAACCAACTAGCATCACAATTCAATTTAACAGAATAAACTGGAGGTGGAACCCAATGCAAACAAAGTGAAGGAGGAGACAGAGATTGATGCATAGCAAAAATAGTGTGAAACTCCCTTACTGAACTACGAATCAAACTCACCACTTTACTAGCACTCCATGAATCATCTATATTAAATAAGTCATGATTCCTGCTTCTCCAAATCCACCAGATGGTCGAAAAGAAAAGAAAAAAATTTTCACTCCTTGCACCTT
>NC_029791.2:118643613-118658157 GCF_000816755.2 Arachis ipaensis | reverse complement strand
TTTTTTGGGCCACAATAATATTATCAGGAGCACCACGACCCGGAATAAAACCTCCTTGTAAAGGACTAACAATATCTGGAAGAAAAGGCCGAAGTCGGTTAGTCAATACTTTGGTGATAATTTTATAAATAACATTACACAAGCTAATAGGCCTGAAATCCCTCATAAAGGTAGGGTTATCAATTTTAGGAATAAGCACAATCAGAGTTTCCATGATGCTAGGATTTAAGAACTCTCCCAAAAAAGCGCTCCGGACAATATTCCAAATCTCAGTGCCTACTATCTCCCAATATTCTTTAAAAAAATAAGCTTGAAAGCCATCTGGACCAGGAGCCTTAAAAGGGCTCATACTGAATACTGCTGACTTGACTTCCGCAAAAGAGACAGGGTCAATTAACCTAGCACAAACCTCAGTGCTTAGAGTGGGCATCGGAACATCCTCTAAACAATCAACCTCAACCTCTTCCGTTGTACCAAAGAGATTCTTGTAAAAAGAGAGGGCTTCTTCCTGAAGAATATCTGGATCAGTAGACCAAGATCCATCTCTAACATATAATCCATGTACTCTATTATGGTTTCTATGCACCAAAGTCTGAAGATGAAAGAATTTAGTGTTTCTATCCCCATACTTGACCCACTGCTCTCTAGATTTCTGGTACCAAAAAAGTTCCTCTTGCAACAAAAGTCTATTGTAATCTTCCCTCAGTTCAGCTTCTTTAATTCTCAGAGATAACACATCGGTAACCTCCAAACGCCGTTGAATCTGATCAAGCTGATATTCCAGCTTCTTTTTTCGCACAAAAATATTTTCAAAAATCTTTGAGTTGAAGTCCAAAGAAGCCTGTTGAACCATCTTAAGCCTTTCGGTAACGCCTCCAAACTCTTGATTCCAAGCCTTACTAATAACATGTTTATAAGAAGGATGTGTTGCCCACGCAGCTTGGAACCTAAAAGAACGTGAACCTTTCACTCTGGGGCTACCATGACAATGAACTAAAATAGGACAATGATCAGAATGAAGCCTGCTAAGAATTTCAGAATAACCCTCAGGAAACATTGTCATCCATGCCTCATTAACTATAGCTCTATCCAACCTTTTAGCCAAGTCTCTGCCAGCCTGAACTGCTCTATACCAAGTATATCTCCTACCAGTCACTTTAAGATCAAAGAGCTCACAGTCATCTAGAGTAGTAGCTAATAGACTAGCTCTGTGAGAAGAAAAATAAGCACCTGTACTCTCATCTGGTGCCACAATCTCATTAAAATCACCAACGGCCATCCATGGTCTATTATGGCCTGAATTAATAGAACGCAAATGATCCCAAAGCATACATCTTTTTTCGAATTGAGGACTCCCATATACTGCACTACAAAGCCAAACTAAGTTACCCACACTCACTTTCACTGTGATACATTGGTCAATTTGATCAATAACCACACAAGAAGCATTAGCAATAGAAGATAGAAACCAAATGCCACCCCTGTGTCCTACTGCTTCCTCAATACCAACACAATAAAAACCCAACTTATCCCAAAAATTTTTCAAATTATTAAACATGGTATGAGTCTCAAAGAGAAAGAAGAAAGATGGTTTATATATTCTCACCAAATTTTTGCAATGCACACGGGCCATCTTGTTAGACGCACCCCTCACATTCCAGGCTATGATATTGAAACTATCCATAAAAACAGCAAAAAGAGAGCTCCAATATCAAACCTGAGACTCAACATGATTTGTGCATGGTCTACATGAACAGCATGCAAATCACTCTCCACCAAATCCGGGACAGTAACATTTACAGTCTCATCTCCAAGATTCTTGCCAAAATGAAAACTTGCCTTTTCCACATGTACTAGATTTTTTGAATTTGAACTTTCTGGCTGCTTTGCTACATCGCTGATCACCTTGGCATTAGTTCCTCCTCCTGCATTGCTGTCAGTCTTGCACACCTTCATATCATGACCAAACTTGAGACAGGAGCCACAAATAAGGTGAAGACTTTCATATTCAACCTCATATTCAACACCTTCAACAAGAATCTTCTTAGTCACTGGCAATCCTAAATCTATCTGAACACATGCTCGAGCATATCGTCCTCTTTCAGCTAATTTTGTTGCCAAATCAACCTTAACGGGAATGCCAACTGCAGCCGCAACACGGAGCATTGCATCTTCTTGGTAGCACCAAATTGGTAATTCGGAAATTCTAATCCACACTAAAGTTGCTCCAAAACAGTTTTCACTTGATCTAAACTCTTGATCCCAAGGCTTCACAGCCACATAATGTCCCTCGATCATCCACGGACCTCCTAAGAGAACCTTTTCTCGCTCCTCAGCTACATCAAACTTCACAAGAAAGTAGTCAAATCCCACGTCCAATAAATCAAAACCTCCCTTAATCCTCCATACCGTTCGGAGTTTATGAGACAATGCAGTGTAGCTATAATGTTTACATAGCACCTTAATCACTATAGCATCCTTATAAGGTTCTGCCAAGCAATTCTTAGTTTCTTGGGTAAACGTGACACTCGGTGGCAAAGGATCTCCTTGCTTCCCAGAAACTACCGCAATGTTATCTCCCGATAAAATTTCAACAAGTGAAAAAGCTTTAGCAATCTTGGAACCCACAATTTTGTCCCTGAAAGAAACCTTCAAAGGTTTAGAAATCCCTCCCAAAATATGATTCTCCTTTTCCTCTGATGCAATTTTTTGAGGTATAATTTTTGTTTTTATATTTTTGGACTTGAGGTATAATTTTTGTTTGAATATGGTTTTTGTATTGAAAAATCATATTTGTTATATCCAATCCCAAACTTTACCAAAACAAAAAATATGCAGACACAAAAAATGGTGTATTAATTAATCAAAACAATCGTTTGATAAGTCCCAAAAAGTCGTGTAGTAACTAGAAAACAAAAAATCATTCGATGGCCGTTAGGGGTGGCAATATGTACCCTACCCGCGGGTATCCAATCAGACCCCACCCGGTCGGGTAGAGTTGCCAACCCGATCCGCAGTGGGTAGGGTAGGGTGCGGGTAGGGTTTTCGTGCGGGTCGGGTAGGGTGCGGGTTGAGCCTCAACCCTACCCGACCAACCCGCACCCTATATATGTATATGTTATATACTTATATAAAAATATATTTTAAGTGGATATTGAACTAAAGACTTCCCACTAAATACAAAAGATCCTTAGTCATTAAAAGAAGATCATTAATTGATAATTTAATAAACTTTTTTTACATAAATGTCAGTCCTATTTTAAATTATCATCAAATTATATAATAACGTTGCATTTTTTTTGTAACCCGCGGGTAGGGTCGGGTACCCGCGGATTAAGAGCGGGTAGGGTTAGGGTTGAGATATTCTCAATCCGCGGGTAGGATAGGATTGAATTTATATAAAAATCTCAACCTGCGGGTAGGATTAGGGTTGACTCCAAACCCTACCCTAGTGATGCATTTTCAATTTTCCATGGATGGCAGCCGTTGGTCAAAATTCAAAAGAGAAGAAGACAATACTTCAAAGTTTGACGTTTTAACAAAGTCCTTGGATTTTCTTAAAATAATTTATCCTATTTTCATTTTTCAACTTCCTTTACATTTTAAAATGGGGGCATGTGGCCTTGACAAGATTCCTTTCTCACTGCTAAATAAAGTGAAAAAAAAAAAGACGATAGCATTTAAATTTGTAATTTTTATGTGTAGTTCAGGTTAAATTTTCATATATTTTTTCACAAAAAAATTATAATTCATAATTTATTGTTTTATTTATTACATAATAACAAATTATTTTATAATAAGTATCCACCCTTTCTCACTGCTCTCTCGTCTCTCCTCTTATGTGCCTTGGCCCTTGGGACACAATTTGCTTCAACAAGTATGAATGGGATGGATTTACACGGCATTTCCAGAAAATTCCAACGGTATTGCATGCATATAAATTCTTTAATAATATGTAATTGTATAAATATTAAATCTTAATCTAAAAAAATTGTGATAATTTTGGTTTAACAAATTCAAATTATTATTTTAAAATATTTAAATCAAATTCTTATAATTTGCATGAGCTTAAAATAAATATATTGTGTTTTATAAAAGTCAAATAATACGTTAAAAAAATATTCCATCATAACATAACATTTAAACCCTAATACGGAATAGACGAATAGTGGTGACTAGGAGTATTAATAATACTGATTAAGCATAAGGTGCGCTACTAACCAAACACAAGGAAAAATCGAGAGCGTTGCAGTGAGTAGGTGTGCGTGGCATCGCGCTTTTGGCAGAGAACATAATCAATTCATCATCCGAAACGCAAGGAGGGAATAAAAAGTGTTATAAACCCAAACAGTACCCAAACACATGGCAGAGCGTGTGTTCCTCACTCATCCTTCGCTCACTTTACCATCCCAACCGTCTCCAACAACCAGAATGGCCTCCACCGCCACAGCCGCCATCGCTGCCTCACGCATTATTCCCTCCGCCACCGCACTCTCCTCTTCATCTTACCGCTCCTTCTTCTCCTCCTCTTCAACTTCTCGTTCCTCGCTCAAATGCCTCCACCTTCACTCCTCTTCTCGTTTCTCTCACCTCTTCGTCAATCAGGTATTGTCTCCTCCATTTTGAGCTGTTAACTCTTAAACTTGAGCTCGCGATCGATTCATGTGTTCACTTGCTTGTGCTTTTCTTTTTGTGTTTTCAGCGAAGAGCTGAGGTTCGTGTTTCGAGTGGAGGCTATGCAACGGTTTCTTCTCCAAAGTCGTTGGCGTCTGATCCTGACCAGCTGAAGAGTGCTCGAGAAGATATCAAGGAGCTTCTCAGGACAAAGTTCTGCCATCCGATTCTGGTAAACCTTCATTTCTTGAGATCTCACTGTACGAGTTCACTATCACGAAGTCACGAGCTTCAGTTAGGTCTCCAAATACTCTAGAATTTTTGCACCTATTGTTCTTTTCGTTAGTAGAGACTAGAGCGTTTGAACTCGGATTCCAAGTGTTCACTCATTTTTTTTATGTTTTTATTATTTGTTTTCTTTTCCCGAACGCTTTGGGAAGTAGTGTATAGGCGGCGATGTTGTTCGTGTTCGAAATAAGTTGCATAATCAAGTTCCATGACTAGTTGACTATAAGCGTTGTTAGAGGGGTTCGAATAAGTTACATGATTAAGTTCCATGACTAGTTTACGCTGAATCCATGATCTAATTCACTTTTGCGGGGAGACTTGCATTATCGTTTGGATTAATTTCTCTTTTATTTGAATTTCTTTTTCAAATTGAATTTGATTAAAATTAACGATTATAAGTTTTGTTGTCATGGAGCATAATGAACACTCACATGTAATATGGAGATGGACCTTGTACCTTGTGATTGATGCCTTATGCCTTTGATAAGCTGGCCATGTCCTAGTTTTTCTCTATTATTTGTCTGCTGGATGGATAATTCTTTCTGATACACTGACTAGTATTCCAGTGGTCCAATATCTACAAAGAATGCTGGAAAGGTCCACACAGCACTTTATGCAGAATTTATCTCTGGTTTTAAAGGATCAGCTAATTGGTCATGATGTTATGATGTTGTGTAATACTCTTTGGTCTTCACATCACATTGACCACCAGAGATAGATAGATTAACCATTCAACTAATAAGATGATTGGAATGAGGCTACTGATTACATGTGAATTCTTACTTATGAACCTGACTTCCAAGGGTGGTGAGTAAAATTTAACAGTTGCCAAAATGACTAAAGCAAGATGTCAAACTCTTATGCATATATACTACATTGGATTTTGGATGATATAGACCTGCCCCATAGACTTGGATCTTTGTTACAGAATTTAATTTATGTAGCTATTTGGCATTTTCAGTGGGGTGTGTCCTAGTTCTCTTTACCACTTTTTGAGGGTTAGGTCCCATTGCTATGGGAGAAGTAAAATTTCTATGGAAATGTTCAACCTTGGCTACAGTATGGTTACTTACTCTGGGATAATACTTATTGGTTACTGTTTAATTTGTGCAAAGTTCATGACCTCTCTTTTGGGGTTTCTTCAGTGACATTTCAAGGATCTAAAAGCTTCTCTAATGACCTTGCATGTGCCTGCACACGTGGTTGTGTAGGAGATTCCTTATCATTCTCATTCTTTGTAATTTTCCATTCAATTATTTTTCTTCTAAAACAAATAAATATAAATATAATTTTAGTCACCAAAAAATCACAAGTCACCAAAATATATATATATAATTTTTTTGTACAATTTTATGTTACGTTCTTAAGTATCTACAGTTCACATAGAATTTTACGTGATAGATTCGCTTGGGATGGCATGATGCTGGTACCTACAATAAGAATATTGAGGAATGGCCACAGAGAGGTGGTGCTAATGGTAGTTTAAAATTTGAAGTTGAGCTGAAACATGCAGCCAATGCTGGTAATGATATACTAAACGTCGCGATTGTTTGAATTTTGCTTATTGTTTCCCCTGATGAGTTGCCATTCCAGGACTTGTGAATGCATTGAAGCTTCTTCAGCCAATCAAAGACAAATACGCTCGTGTGACGTATGCAGACTTATTTCAGTTGGCTGGTGCTACTGCTGTTGAGGTTACCTGACTCCTTGCTCTGCTTCAGGACTAACTTTTGGCTACATAACTTAATTAAAAGATATATTGATTACTTTCTTGAAATTGTCAGGAAGCTGGAGGCCCAAAAATCCCTATGAAATATGGAAGAGTGGATGTCTCATCACCTGAACAATGTCCTGAAGAAGGCAGACTTCCAGGTTAGTAGGCCATATATCCAGTGTGCTAAGAAAAAAGCATGTGACCTAATGTATCTAGCCACGTTAATTAGGATTCCATTGGAAATCATAGAAGTCAAGGCATTGGAATAAATTAATCATAGTAAAGAGCTTTAGTCTTTTATTGCTGTTCTTGAAAAGTTAAAATATGTTTATTCTTCTTATTGAACCTAAGAATTAGATCGAAGCGTAATTTTTTCACCTGTACTGCACCTTCTCTATTGTTTGTAGACTTGGACTGGCTAATGACTAAGCTATCAGCATTATAGAGTAACTAAATTGATTTACATTACTAGTTTTAATTTATCAATTTTGAACCAATTTGCAAGTTTGCCACTTTGCCAAGCACTTCCAAATGGAAACTGAAAAGCTTAATACCTTAAATTATTTATATTACGCTTTTATAAACAATGATGAATATCTATGATGGCTTAAGAAGTAAATAAATTTGTCTGGTTCAATCTTCATTTTATCTTCAAAACTTCAATTAGCCCAATTCATTCTAGCCAAAAACAAAAATTATCAAGAAAATTTGAACCCAAACAAAAATAAAACGAAAACAGACAAACAATTTGGTTTTTCAGACTTGCATGGATTGCAGTTATAGGACTTGATTCATGTTCGACTGGAAATTTAGTTATGGTAATCGGGTGAGACACAAGTCTACAACTATTAAAATTTTAAATCATGCATTTTTAGAATATAGTTAATATATACACTTTAAAATTGTGTTGATATAGCTAACTGACAAACATTGCTGTACTCAGATGCTGGTCCTCCCTCACCGGCTGATCATTTGCGTCAAGTTTTCTACAGAATGGGTTTGAATGACAAGGTGATTTCCGTTGTTTCCAACAAGGATCAAGGTTTTAAGTTGGATCCTGGAAATATTATACGTGATTTTGATCAAGTTACTGAACCTGCAGGAAATTGTTGCATTATCTGGTGCGCACACACTGGGAAGGTCCAGACCTGAACGAAGTGGCTGGGGCAAGCCTGAGACTAAATATACAGTATATTATCTTCCCTTTCTCCCCCTACTTGTTTGATGATTTTGTACTAGTAAATTTATTTCAATTCTTCTAAGTCGTATTCTAATTCTAAATATGATATTTGATATTTTGCATTACCAGCAAGCACTAAAAGTCCGTTCTTCTTCGGGCATGTTATGTTTTATGTTAATCTTCTCTATACACTGCATATTATATGCCCTTTTGCCTATTCCTTATCAGAATATTTTATAATTGTAATTTTCTTTCGATCTACAGAAAGATGGACCAGGAGCACCTGGAGGACAATCCTGGACAGTACAATGGTTGAAGTTTGATAACTCATACTTCAAGGTCTTTACCACTACTTCTATTATCACCTTTTTTCAAAAAAAAAAAATGTTTAAAAAAGTAATGGACATTGATAGCGTAGGGGAGTATACAGGGGTTATGATTTCCTTATTCCCTTTTGTAAGCAGGACATCAAGGAAAAAAAGGATGAAGATTTATTGGTATTGCCAACAGATGCTGTTCTTTTTGAGGATCCATCCTTCAAGGTAAGTAACTGGAGTTTTATTTTCCATGGCTATTTTACAAATGCACATAAAATTAAACTTCTGTCTAACTTGCAGGTTTATGCTGAGAAGTACGCTGAGGATCAGGTAGCATTCTTCAACGATTATGCTGAAGCCCATGCCAAGCTAAGCAACCTTGGTGCAAAATTTGATCCTCCAGAGGTTTGTTGATTTTAAGTTACCCTTACATTTATTTAAATTATATATCATGGACTTGCTTATGTGACCCACACCTGGAGATTTTGTTCTTGTTTATATAAAGCTTCCTGAGCATTTCTCTTCATTTCCTGCACATACGTGGGTCCATATAATGAGTTCTTGACCAAGTTACCCAGTAAAAGTTCCCCTTGGTATGTGTTTGTCAGGGCATAGTATTAGATCCTTCTCCAAAGCCACAAGCAGAGAAGTTTGAAGCAGCAAAGTACTCAACTGGAAAGGTTCTTTTCTTGCACCGTTTATACTCATATCTTACTATTCGTTTAGCTGACAGTTGTAGAAATTTGTTAGGCATCTCGTGAAAGACTAACACAAGAAAATTTCATATATATGTGCGTATTGTTCATTGTTTCAATTTTTCTGGTTTGGTGCAGGATTAAAAACAAGTGTCATGTTTTCTTGTCCCAGTATCTTCTTTTAGTAAAACAGGAAGAAGTATTTTCAAATCATGTGATATCCTTGTAAAATTTGGAAGTCTTAAATGAAGAAGAAAGGGAATAAAAAATTCAATAGTGTGCCTATTTGAATTGCAGAGAGAGCTATCTGATGCTATGAAGCAGAAGATTCGATCTGAGTATGAGGCAATTGGTGGAAGCCCACTTCTCTTCTCTGGGCTTCCCTATAATTGCATTGTCATTTACATATACTTATTCTAACTTATTCTGGTGGCTATCAAATCTCTTAATGCATTGATGAAACGAGCGCTTGACTGTTGCTTATTAATGACATTAGTTGGTCTATTTATTATATTATGAAAGCTACATACTTGGGATTAAGAAGGTTAAACAAAACTTTGGGTGCTTTCCTTTAAAAAAGCTTCTCACTTCCAAAGATCATAGGGGAGGGAGTCCTTGTATTTCTTTGAAGGTTGAATTCAACCTTCTTCGAATGCAAAAACGAAATTCCAAGTGCTGCTAGCTACTTGTTTTGTCGTTTCTTTTCTGAGCTTATATTAGACGTTGAATTCGTATTCGTTGAACGGGTGAACTGACGTTTATTCTCCATTTTCATGATTTTGCAGTTTGTAAGTTGAGGTTGGTACTTGGTAACATCTTTGTTATTTATTATTTTAGTCTGCATAATCTGACATCTAAGTTTAGTTGGTTTAGTTTAAGAAATATAATAAATAATTTCGATAATCTAAAAGTGACAATGCAAATTGGTCATTATTCACAATTTTAAATTCATTTATTAATCTTCTACCAAAAATATTGTAATTCTACTCAAACAATAATTCACATACTAATTATAGACCACGATGTTCTGCAAGTTGGAGATAATTTGTGAAATGCAAGTGGTAGCGCATATGCATCTCTGGAGAGTCTAACTAGTAACTACTAGATTACTTATGACTAGGTATTTTTTGGCTGAAAATAATAATGAATGATTATAAATATTATTATTCATGCTTCCCAATTTCCGGAAATCTATGTGCAAATTAAATGTCAACGGCATGTTTGTCTTGTTTTATTTGGTATTGACTCCATTGTCGTTACATATTATATAAAAGTAGCAAACTGTAACATCTTTTTTAGTGCGTGATGTCAAAACAGTAAGCTCTTTCGATTATTATTATATTTTTGTTGTTCGATGGAAGCTCTTTCGATTATTGTAATGGTAGATGAGCAGAATTTCTAGAAAGGGGGTCGTCATTGTTAGACTTTTGCTTTTTGTTTTTTGTTTTTAATATGTTGGTCAAAGCTTGTTAAATTTCATAAATTATAATGATTTATGTATTATCTATGGTTAAAGATAACAAAAACACTAGTATTAGGAACTATTTTATGTCAGCAAAATGCTTGGTCAAAGTTAAAAGTTGTCCATGTAAAACGAGGTCATTTGAAAGTTGCTTTTTAACATCCAAAAGTGCAAAGTTGCAAAAAAATAATATAAAGTCTGTTACCATGTTGGAAGCATATGGGATCTAGAGTAAATTATAACTTGCATAGATGCATGATGCATCGTGTTCAATATGCTTTTCTCCTTCACCCTATTTTGTGGCACTAGGCCCTTCGAGTCTTTACCATGCCATCAAAGTGGGATTGTGGGAAAACGAGTTTCGCTTGCTCACAATTTGTTTTCCTGATCAGTTTGAGGTTGAAATTTAGAGAACTTAGGTCAAAATTAGGGGGAAACGAGTTTATCTTGCTGAGAATTGCCCCAAGTTGAGGTTTAAATAATGGTTTTGTTGAGCAAGATTATGGAATTATCTGCAAGTTGTTCTTCACATCTAATTTGTTCCGAAAATGTGATTTCCTTAAACTGATTTACTTATCAGTTTGAAATTTAGATTACATATGTAAGTGAAGAAGGAAATTTTTTTTTTTTTGTTTCCCACGGTATCCTCGAATCCGCCAGGTCAAGGACTAATCCGTCGCGGTATTGAACTCCATTTAAGGGTTTGCTGCTGGCTAATGGGTGTTTACAAGTTTAGAGAGCGAAAATTTGACTAACAATTGACTGATAATAAATGATAGCTACAAAATTAAAGCACCTTAGAAAATCAAGGATAAAGTTAAATATTTAAATTATTAAAGTAAAAATAAAATTTTAGACAAATGTTAAGAGCATCCAATAAGCTTTTCCTGAATTATACAAACTTAAAAAAGCTAATGAGCCATAATAGTTTGGACAGCCATAATTTTACAGACAAAAAGGTCACTTCTGTTCTTGCATATTACTACTAGATTAATCGTCACTGGACTATTAAAGGATGGGAACTTTACTACACAGATTAAAATTGTATAGGGACAGTATAAATTTTTTTTATAGTTATTTTTTATTATATTATTGCTGTTCAAAATGTGGGTCCTAATTTTTTCAAGTACTATTTCATCCATTAAAAAAAAATCTATAAACTTATATTTTTATCATATAATTTACCTTAAAGAATTTATAACTTCTTCGTTTATGAACTTCAAGGACTAAGCAACACTTATGCCATTCATGATTACGAAGATTGTTTAAACAGAAGAGGACTGAAAGATAGCAAATATAGAACTCATGGAAGGGTAAATATTTTTTTATTTTTTGGTCGTGGTGGAAGGGTAAATATAAAGTGAGTAAATAGCTTGATTAGCTTCCCTTTTTTGTCCCGCTTAAAAGATGATGACCACTATCTTGATTTGATTCATATGCATTGCATATTACCGCAAAAGAGTAGCGACACACTCTGATTCTCTCATGGTGGAGCAGTTCAATGCAATGTAAGAATGATGATTGATTAAATAATAAGTCTTAATACATTGTTATTACGTATCTGATTTTTCATTATTATCCTCTATAATTTTCATCATTTCTATCATACAATGCGTAACCATCAGTAAGTACGAGAGAGAGAAAACCAAATTAGTCACTTTAGAGCCTTCAGTCGAAATTCGAAGGGAAAATATCAAGAAAAACAAAGCCATTTTAATTGACAAAAAAAATTCAAAAAATGACAAATCAAATAGTGACAATGCACGCTTTCTATAGTATGGGGCCCCTCAAATGCTTCATTTTGTCCGAGCTGCTCGAGAATCGGATTCTGTTTATTACGCGTTTGTTGTTGACAAATAAGGGAACCAGTACAATCTCAAACCGTGAATAATTTGAATTCTACGTCCATATCTTAAACCAAAGAAAAAGAGGGGAAAATAGAGGAAAAAATAATTTAGAAGACGATGGTTTGAGACTTTGAAATTTGAACGGTTGGAACTTGAAATTTTGGACTTCGAAGACGAATAGAAAAGCCTACCCTTGATCTCGCCAGTGCAAGAACCCTATGGTCTAATACCCAATGAAATTTCATTTGATTTTTACAAACTGCTCTTAATTTGCTTGTTTATCACTCTAACATTCATAGGAATAACCAACTTATGTTGTAATTTGTAAACATAAATATAGATGGAAGTAAATTACATAATTTGTCATTGGTCTTTGGTCTAAGGTAGTAAATAAATTGAAAAAATGTTTCAAGTCATTTTAATTTTTTTTAAGGTAAAAAGTCATTTAATTAAAATAACACACTACAAAATTTTGAGAAAAAATCTTGTTAGGTTAAAAAAGCAATGTTTAATTAATTTTAAAAGTCAAATTTTTAATAATCATAATTTAAACTTAACTTAATTTTATTTTCACTCCCACTCACCTTACAAATTTTAATTTCTCTCAGCGCCGTTAGTTGCGCCTCCACTCTAATTTTCTTCTTCTTTTTCTTCCCTCCACAACGTCGGTGTCAGTTTAAAATCAAAGAAACATCCATCTAAAAATAAAGTAACATCTCCTAAAATAAAAGAAACATCAAATCCATCATTAAAGAAACATTCAAAAATATGAAAAAAACATCCATTATTACCCACGGGACAGACGAGCAGCTGCGTTGATTCTTCAAAAGGCGTGACGCAGGGAGCGGTCGGGACCATTGGCGGCGTTGCTTCCAGGAAGCACAGACGCGACCAAGCACAGGGGAGAAGAGGACCGGCATCTTAGTCTAGAACGTGTGGCGAGGCACGACGTAGGGAGAAGAGGACGAACGACGGTATTACTTGCGGGGAGCACGGTCGCGGTGCGACTGAGGGGAGAAGAAGGCACGCAGCGGCAGCGTCGCTTGCAGGGAGAACAGGGACGGCGTGACACATGGGAGAAGAAGGTGCAGTGGCGACATCTAGAGCAGGGGCGACGCGACGCACGCAAGAAGAAGGTTCAGTGACGACATTGGTTGCAGGGAGCACAGAGGTGGCGCGACGCATGGGAGAAGAAGGTACAGCGGTTGCGGCACGTTGCTTCTTCAGACAGTGGTGGCGGCGACAGTGAGGTGCATTGGTGACAGCGCGAGAGAGAAAGGGGAGTAAAGCGGCTGCGCTAAAAGGAGAGAAAAGTGGAACCGTGGAAGGTGAAAGGCTAAGGTTGTGGTGGGTGTAAATGGGGTGGGATGTTTTTTGTTTTAGTGGACCTAAGGTGTAGCCCGTTATTTACGTTGTTTACATCTCCCACGTTGTCTACCTAGCAAAATTCTTAAAATATAAAATATATATTAAAATTAAATTAAATATAAATACAAAGTGATTAATTTTAATAACTGATTTTAAGGTGCATATAGTATTTTAAATTTAGAAAGGATATCTTTTGAACTATTTAGCTAAGAACAGATCTAATTATTCAAATTAATCACATTAATTGTATCTGTGTGCCCTTATGATTCCCGTAACTTCTCTTTGTTGTAGTGTATAATGAAGGATAAACTACCATTTTTATTCATGAATATTTAGAATATTGACAAATCTACCCACAAAAACAATTGACTTTCTACCTATGAAAGATAAATTTTAATTAACAAAACTACCTGAACCTTAAAAAAATTATTCAAAATTTCTAAACTATCCTTAACCTAGCTTACTTCACCCCCCAATCCCCATCTCTTCACAACCATCCTAATCCCCAATTTTTTTGCCACCATCACCCAAATCCTTCCTCTTCCAACTCTCATCCCTAACTCTTTACCATTGTCGTCGCCGCCAATTTTACCACCACCACATACATTGTTCTTGCCTGTGATTTTTTTCCCAAAGTCTACCCATTTTTTTCCCCAAATTCTATTCTATTCGATCATGTAGCATGCTAAAACAGAGAATTAATTGAATAATTACTATGCAAATGGGGTAAGAGAGCTTGTTGACAAATCTGGAATTGTTGGGGCCGCCGTAGAGGTGGTCGATGCCGATTTAATTGGCAAAGAGGGAGGTGACGCTTGTTGACGAATCTGGAAGCGTTGGTGCCACTATGGCGGTCGTCAACGTTGATTAGGCGGCGAAGTGGAATGAATGATTGATTTGTTGTGATTATTTGCAATAAAATTTGAGAACAGATATGTAGATTCTATGTTCTATATGCTGATTTTTTCCGTGTTAAACTTAATTATGTTTCTGTAAATTCCTATACAAGGAATATTGGGAACTTGCCGCTTGTCTTATTGCTATTTTTTTTTTTTTTTT
>NC_029791.2:118632834-118643601 GCF_000816755.2 Arachis ipaensis | reverse complement strand
TTACAGTATTATGTGAAAATCCAAGAGAGAAAGAGAGGGTGGTGATGGCGATAAAGAGATAGAGGTTGGGGGTGGGATGGCAGTGGTGAAAGGATGAAAATTAAAGATGGAGTAGGTTAGGTTAAGAAGGATAGTTTAAAAAATTTGAATAATTTTTTAGGATTCAGGTAGTTCTGTCAATGGAAACTTATCTTTTACGGGTAGAAAGTCAATTTTTTTTTCGTGAGTAGATTTATCAGCGTTCTAAACATTCATAAGTAGAAATAATAGTTTATCCATATAATGAACATGCATGATAACGCTTCATGTTTATATGCTATTATGCTAATATAATAGTATTGACTTATGGTATGCTAATATAATAGTGTTAAATATTGATGTTCATATATTTGTTGGATAACGAAAGACTTTTATATCAGTTCTGCTATAAATACAAGTCTTTTTGACAAATAAATCCGACCAAGTTGGTCCAAACCCAATAAAAACCAACCTTAGATTAGAGTGCGTGTAACCCAACTATTGAATAGCGCGAACGTCATTATGAAAAACAGTTCTTATCCCTTGATCAGAACCGCAACGCTCATAATTCAAACCATGCTCAAAATCTCTTAAAAATCTCTCAAAATTGTTGCGAAAAGTCAAGAAAATTTCAAAACTAGTTTCGAAATCTTCACCAAGAAACACAGAAAGAGAACACAAAAGATTATTGAAGGTAATGTTGACTAATCATCGTATTTTCTCACTTTTCTTTCTCATTTCGATTGTAAAATACTACATAGTGATAATTCTGTTTATTTAGTAGATTAATTTTGTGTTCTTACGTTGAAGTATATATTACTGTTCTCATTATACGCTTCATTTAGTGATAACTGGGTTAGGTCGGTGTAAATATTACGTATAGTTTAAGCTATATTTACATGTGTTTGAGGGATTTGCATATGTTTTTGTCCATTTTTTAGAAATTTTTTTCATCGATTTGTTGTAACAATCCATAGAATTTTGTTGTTGTGCTTCTGGTATCATTTTATGCATGTTTGATTGAGTTGCATATTTTTGTGACCTCATATTGTATGATGTAATCAAAAAATAATAGTGGTGTATTTAGTTTGCCTTTCGATGTATTTGGTTTGTCTTTTGGTGTATTTCATATGAATTGAGGTGTACCAGTGCTTTTGTCCTCTTTATGCTATAACTAGACAACAGAATATTATTCTTGTGGTTTTGATATTATTTTTACATATTTGAGTGATTTGCATCCGTCCATTTTTCAGGAATTTTGTTCATGGATTTGTTGTAACTACCTATAGAATTTTTTTGTAGTATTTCTGGTATCATTTTATGCATGTTTCATTGAATTACATGTCTTTTTGACCTCACATTGTATGATGTAATAAAAAAATAATAGTGGTATATTTGGTTTGTGTTTCGATATATTTGGTTTGTGTTTCAGTGTATTTCATGTGAATTGGGGTGCACATGGTGCTCTTGTTACCTATTAACCCCTTTTTTTATTCCTTACAGAAAAAATGACAAAAAAACCAAGCGTCAAAATATAATGTAAGCATGTATATATTTGAACAACTCATTTTTTTGTATAAATATAGTTTATTTACATGATTCTTATTTATTTACAGAAAATTATTATTTGAGATGCTCCACAAGATCCATTCATGATAAATACTACAACATGAGCGATGACAAGAAAGTCATTGTTCAAGAAATCGGATTCGGTGGTATGATGCATGTCCCTCCCATGAATGTATCACATATAAGCTCTTGAAAGAATTGGCATATTCATTTGATCTATACCATAACACACTAGATATACGGTATGGTATAATCAAGATCATCCAAGAAAATATAGCAGCTGCCCTTGACTTGACTGTATCTGGTAAAAATCTATTTTATAATATATTCTGTAAATTAATTTTCGGTGTAGTATCAAATTATTTTTTTGCTATTGAAATATTTTTGCTGCTTTTGCAGGGCCAGGTATCCAGCCAAAGTTAATTTTCAAGAACTTAGTGAGGAGAATAAGGAAGTTATTAAAAACTTCCAAGGCAAGACTTTGTCGAAATTCACAACCTTTATGATGGAGATGAGTGTTGATGGAGAGGAAAATCGGCTGAAATTAAAGAGCACATTCATCCTCTATATTCAGATGTTCTTCTTGTTGCCGAGAACGATAAACAAAGTTTATCTCGTTCACTTGCTACCCATTCTTCACGTGGACACAATACGTCAATGGAATTGGGGTGGTCATGTGCTCAACTTCCTCATCAAGGGTATCAGAGAGCACACATTGCACAAGAAATATGCTGTTAATGGCTGCCTCTATGCTCTGATAATTGTATATTTTCATGAATCCACACACAAAAATAGGCCGGTGATGAAATTTCTGAACCACCATGGGTGCAACATTGGACCAAAAAGTTGCTGGTTAAAAGAATACAAGCTGAGATTAAGGATGATATGGTAATTCAACAGAATTCTTTCTTTAAATTTCGGTGTATTAATTATAAATATATTGTGTAAACAAATATATTTTTTTTGTTTTAGGACATCATGAAAAGAGCACAACTGAAAAAACAACCAAAAGACAAACAAAATGGAGAAAGGAAGGAAGAAAAAAAGGAACAAAAGAAGCCACAAAAGAAGAAGACTATTTCTTTGGAAAGGAAAAGTGTTGCTGAGTCTGAGTCTGATTATGAACATGACTCTGAGGAGACACAAAAAGAAGAAAACTACCTACAAGAATGAAAAAGAAGTAAGTATTATTATTTGGTGTATTTTGTCAATTTTATTGTGTTTATTTTCCTGATGATTATCTGCTTTTTCAGGATAGAATCCAAAAAAAAGAAGCATGTTATTGTGGATTTATCTTCAGAGAAAGAAACTGAATTTGATGATGAGTAAGATTCAGAATCTATCATTGTAATGCGATGTTTTTCATTTTCGTCAAAATTTTATTTATTAACAGAATTTTTTGTATGTATTGTCAAAAGTGAAAAAAGCAAGGAAATTAGAAAGAGAAGATTGACCAAAAAAATTCACAAGCCTGCAGAGAAGTAAGTATTATTTTTTGGTATATTTTATCAATTTTATTGTGTTTATTTGCCTGATGATTATTTGCTTTTCCAGGATGAAATTCAAAAAAAGGAAGCACGTTATTGTGGATTAATCTTTCGAAAAAGAAAGTGAATCTAATGATAAGTAAGATTCAAAACCTATCATTATAATGCTATATTTTTTATTTTTGTCAAAATTTTATTTATTAACAGAATTTTTTGTATGTATTATCAGAAGTGAAGAAAGCGAGGAAATAAGGAAAAGAAGATTAAAGAAAAAAAAAATCAAAAGCCTGCAAAAAAAGTAAGTGTTTCTTTTCGGCGTATTTTGTCAATTTTATTGTGTTCATTTGCCTGATGATTATTTGCTTTTCCAGGATTGAATCTAAAAAAATGAAATATGTTACTGAGGACTCATCCTCCAAAAAAGAAACTAAATCTGATAATGAGTAAGATTCAGAAACTATTATTGTAATGCTATGTTTTTTCATTAAAATTTTATTTAAAGCGATGAAATAAGGAAAAGAAGATTAAAGAAAAAAAATAAAAATCCTGCAAAAAAAAAAAAGTGTTTCTTTTTGGCATATTTTGTCAATTTTATTGTGTTCATTTGCCTGAGGATTATTTTCTTTTCCAAGATTGAATCTAAAAAATTGAAATATGTTACTGAGGACTCATCCTCCAAAAAAGAAACTGAATCTGATAATGAGTAAGATTCAGAAACTATTATTGTGATGCTATGTTTTTTCATTAAAATTTTATTTATTATCAGAATCTTTTGCATGTATCGTCAGAAGTGAACAAATGCAAGATATAAGAAAAGCAAGATTGAAAAAAATAAATGATAAGCCTGCACAAAAGTATGTGCTATTTTTTGGTGTATTTTTCTAATTTTATTGTGTTTTTTTTTCCTGATGATTGTTTGCTTTTTCAGGATGCAAGAAAAAACCACTGATATTCCAAAAATTGAGCTCCACTCCACATAAGCTCACTATGATTCTTCGCAAACGTAAGATTCAATGTCTAAAATTCTTTTTTTGCTAAATTTTTTTAAAATCTGATGTAATTATTCTAGTTTTACTGAATAATGTTTATTTTGTCCTTAGAGTGTCACATGTAAATTTGGCAAATGAAAATACTACTGTGTTTATAACACAGACAAGCTACCAGAGCACTGTAAATCAACCAAATGATAACATGTAATTTTTGTTTCTCTTACCATTTCTTTAATTCTTGTGCTACCATATTCTGTTTCTGATTTCATATTTTTTTATAGAAAACAAGTCCTTTAAGATTTTATACAAGAAAAAAAAGGTAAGAAAAAAAAAGAAAAACTGCAACTATGTAAATTCTCATACAAAAGAAGTTGTGTTTTTATTGAATGCTTGAGGTGTAGTTGTGAGATGATTTCAGTGTATTTCAGGTTCAAGGAATAAGAAGAATCATTGAATGAACTAGCTCTTAATCAGAAAGGAATAATAAATGATAATCCTAAAGGACAAATGATTATTCTTTGGAAACAGAACCACTGGACATGTGAGTTTTTTAATTCACTTTAAATGTTCTATTCATTGAGTTAATTATTTGCACCTGAATGTTTCCTTCATATTAACTTTTTCATTTTTGTTTTCCTTAGAGTTTCACTTTAAGTATGTGCTCCTCCTTCGGAAATATCCGCCTCAAACCCTCTCCAAAATCAACAAACTGCCTAAAAGTCTTCCAAAGAGGAAGATATAGAAGAAGAAACTATTAATGCGTAAGTATTACTTAAATTCCTTTTCTAATTTCGCTATATTTAGTTTGTCATTTCAGTGTGTTGCTTCTGTTTTGAAGTGCACTTCTTTTTGTTGTAACTAGGTAATAGAATATTGATTTTGTCCATTTTGAGAGACTTTGTTGATGCATTTGTTGTAACTAGCCCATAGAAATTTGTTGTAGTGCTTCTGGGGTCATTTTGTGGATGTTTTATTGAGTTGCATATCTCTTTAAATACGGTGTATTCGGTTCTTATTTCAGTGTATTTCATGTGAATTGAAGTGCACTTGATTTTCTTGTATTAATTAAAATCCTTTTCTATAATCCTGCAATCCTCCACAACCTCAACACCCTGATGCGAAGTTTCTAACAGAGGAATATACCGAAGAACAACCTCAACAAAAATCTCATGAGAAAGTATCTCCTACTAATGTGTAAGTTCTACTTAATAAAATTATTTTTCAATATTTTCTTTGTATTCTTAAATTATTTTATGTGTCACCATGCAGTCATCTACCCGCTTAAGCCGTGAATGATGGAATAATAATGGTTTCCAATGCTGCATTAAAGAATGACTTTTCTGCGCTATCATTTAGCCTTGGCTTCTCTCAATCAAGTGAGGAAGCTACACTTACTCAAGAAGGTAAACCACCAGCTAATAAAGAAAATCTCAAGACAGTCTAATATTGGTGGAAGAGTTAGAAGAGTTGGTTGAGGTCATAAATACTCAGATTGCAACTGCATCAAATTATGATAAGAAAAAAAGTCCCTCACCAAAAAAGGTGCAACCTACACTGAGCTTCCTTAAATTCAAAACTCTCGTGAGGCAAAAGGAAATAACAGACGATCTTAAGGAAAAATGCTTTCATTGGGTCATAAATATCAAAACTTATGATGATGGAAGCTCTAATGAGTGGAAGGTGATTTTTAAGCTGTAGCATGAATCTCACCTGGAAATAATCAGAATGCATTTTGATTCCTTAAAAGCCAAATTAGATATTAAAAATATAATAATACTAGAATAACATTAATGATTTCTTATGAGTGGTGCCATATATGTATTAAGTTTGGGTTTTTGTTTTCGTAGGTTGTGTCGACAATGTGTCAAATTCTGAATAACAAAAAATTAAAAAATCTGAAAAAACTCATATACTGTCTCCCCCTGATATTGTGATAAGCTGTAGTACATTGAAATTTCGGTGTATTTTTAAAATCAATCCCGCTAGGAAACCAACAGGGGTCTAGCCAACAACAAGCTAACAAGCGTTTTTAAACTACACTCTATACTAATTAATTGTCATTAATTAGTGATTATTTAAATTTTATTTTTAAAAGATACAAAATTAATTATTATTAATTACATCTTCTTACTCTAATTCACTTTTTACTATTTATTACGCAAACCCTAATTTCTCTTTCCAAAAAAAATTCGAAACTCCAAAAAAAAAATACCAAAACATAAGATATAGAATCATCAAAATCCTAAGAAAATACAAAACATAGAAAAAAGAATCATCCAAAACTAATAAAAAGAATCATCCGAAATTTAGAAAAAAGAAACATAAAAAACTAGTTAAAAGAATTATTCAAAACCAAATAGGAGGAGAAGAAGAAGAAGAGTCGCAGGGTGACAGATGACAATGTCTTGGACGGCGTTGCATGGATGGTGGGGGACTCACGGTGGCGCGTTGCAAGGGGAAGCCACGGAGGCCGCGCATCGCGAGTGAAGGAGTCACTATGGATCAGAGTAGTTGATCACGCGTCCCGAATGGGGACTTGGCATTGGCTGCGTTGCGACGGATGGAGGCCGCGATGGTGTTTGATGGTGCAGATGCGTTGGGATTATGATCCCGCGGTGGTGGAGGCGGCTATGTCCAACGAAGAAGGACGGCGGCGGGACGCGAGGAAGAGGCCGCGCAGTGCAACGAAAGACGCGGTGGTGGTCGGTGGGCGGCGGCACCGAAAACTACGTGGAGACAGCAAGTTTGTGCAGGGAGAGATTTGACTGTTTCCAAGTGAATGGAAAGGGTTATGTATTGTTTTTATTGTGTACTATAAATGTAATTAGGATAAATGTAGATAGAATCTTTTTTGAATTTTGAATTTTGATTTTTAAATTTTAATTTATTTATAAAATTTAAATTATAATAGAGTTGGCTTATGTTGGTTTGTAGGGGAGTTGTTTCCCTACTTTTTCTTTTAAAATATATTGTTTATTTCTGTGTATTATACAAATTTTGCAGAATACCGCGTTGGCAAATCATCAGGGCAAGTTCATTCATCCAAAAACTAACAAGGTCTTTAATTTCAGATTAAAGACTATCAAGACTACATCCTATTTTTAGACAAGAAAAAGCTTGCATCTCATTCATTTGTAAGCTTTCATTTATAAAGCTTCTTAAATAATTCTTACGTTAGGTGCGAATTAAACTAAAAAATTATTCTCTCTGGCCAAACTTCTGATATTTGCTCCAGTTTGCTGTGCGCGGTATTGGAGGATATGGATGGCGGATGTTGAAAAGAAGAAAGTTCATGTCCTTGACCTATTAAACAAAAAATCTCCTTCAGAAAACAGAACAGAAATTAATAAATTTGTTGTAAATTATTTACTTGATACAAATTTTTGTTTTCTCTATAAATTATCTTGTTTCTGTCTGTTTAAAATATAGTACATTGGTAGTTCTTTGGAAAAGAAGAATAAATTCTATAATATACCAAATTGCTTCCTACATACACCGAAAACTATTCAAATAAACACCGAATTTTGTAGGTTGAAATTATTCATTTCGGTGTAATTTGATGTTAAATATAGAGTTTCTTATACTTGACTTATTTTAATTTTTAGGGCTTCATAATTTCACAAATGATGGTGTTTGCCGGAAAAAAACCTTTGATAGACAATGATGGGATGTCGAAGCACCATACTTCAACATCAATGGGCAACGAACAACATATCAAATCTTTCTATTTAATAAATTTTACTGTCTTTTTTATTACTGCCCTATTTTAATGTATTATTTCATTTTTGTTTTTAGATGGGATTGTACAATATATATGATGAAATGGCTGGAGATAATTGATCCGAAAAAGATCAAAAAGAAAAAATATTCATCGAAGAATTGGAAATAGGTAACTATCTTTAAAAATAAAAAACTCTCTATTACTAAATTAACGGAGTTTAATAAAGAAATTTCTTTAAACTGTAGGAACAAGTTGATTATTTTAGAGTCGAATATATTTCACTCATTCTATTTGACGAAATGAATTAACTGAGAGATAAAGTCATTCAAGAATCTAAAGCCATCAAATTGTCCAAGTCATCTGCTGCATTATTAAGTTCTTACTGTACATTGAAATCAGAAGATATTGATAGTACATAGTTTGAATATTGAAAATTGTTAAGAATTTTTATACTGGTTGTGTACTAAATTGTTTGTGCAATGTATAGTTCAAGCAAACACATATTTTGTATCTTTGTAAATATTCAATTCAAGTTTTTCATAAATTTTTTTTGCAAAATTAAACTTCTATGAACCTGTTTGTACTGTATTGAAATGTTGTTAATTTGAATGAATCCAAGTTCAAAAAAAATGTAGGAAAAGAAGAATAAATTCTATAATACACCGAATTGCTTTCCAAATACACTGAAAACTATTCAAATAAACATTGAATTTTGTAAGTTGAATTTCTACGCTGCTTAAGTATTGAATTGTCTGTGTACTGTATATTTAAAACAAATAAATTCGATCAAATAATTGAAGAAACTAATTTCAAAGCATCGTAAAAATAGAACAAATTAAAACAAGAAAATATAAACATTAAACCTCATTTCCATAAAAAAAAAAAGAACATTATGTAGATGACACCGAAATTCTGTGAAATAACAACAAAATGGATTCATAAACACACCAAAAATGTATCTTATTCTCTTGAATCTCTAAACTGATAATTCATAATCTATCCATTATAATAGCATTTGACTGCACTATTGAACTACCATAAAAAAAGGCTCAACTGCAAAAGGTAAATCATATACTAGCAAAACTATTAACATGTACAAACTCAATTTTTCCAGTTTAAAGAACATGACTTTTACTTCACTTAGAGCTTTCTTTTTCTTTTTCCTTGCAGCATTTACAATTTACTTTTTAGTGTTTAATCCTAATCTATTTTTCGGATGTCTTCTTGTTCTCACCCGTGGAGGGTTTTGAAGCTCATTAATATCTTCCAACGAAGCATCATCGTAAGATAACGAACATTTCTCTTTTCTTTTGGCTTTGTGTTCTTGCATCTCAACTATAGCATTATCATAAGTGCGGTGCAGAATCCCAGTTAACTCCTCAGATTCTGATGCAAATTCACAAATATTTTCTAATCAAAAAACCAAATCGTCAAATCTCCTACTTCTTGACTCCAATATAGGCTCGTCGTGGCTGCTCTTGATATGTGTATGTCTCCTCTTTATGTTCTTACTTCATCGTTCTAATATATATCTTGGTGACACTTTATTTACTCGCTCAAAGCTTAACACACTCAGAGAGTGACGGCACAATATCCCTCTTGACTTGAGTAATAAGCACTAGTATTTAACTTCAGATGATACCAGGTCATATGTAACTGCAAATTTATTGGATGTTGAGTTAGAAACTTGTTCTACAATTTTATATACCGTATAACCTAGAGCGGACTGCGTTGATCATATGAAGCAATTCACCTTTCCTCTAAATTGTGCTTGGACTTTCCTGAATTTTTCGTGAGTATACACATGATGAAATTGAGCTTCTATTCAGGATTTTTTTGCACACGATATGACGGTATAATAATCTGCAGCATTTGATTCTCTCTCTCTCTCTACTCTCTACTTCCTAAGCAATTATCGTACTGTTTGACAAATTGAATAAGTGAGCTGTTGCGCGTAATAAACTTGTTAAAAAAAGCATACATGCTCTCACTCCTTTGTGTGCTTCTCATCCTGGCCCAAAAGTGGTGATCAAGATAAATTGGAATCCATAAATGACGATCTTCGAAAAGCTCTGAAAAATTAGAAAAATACCTAAATCAGAACCAAAATACACTGAAAGACGTACAATTTGACACCTCTGATGCATAAGCAAAACACATAAATATCCACATACTAAAGTAACAACATCAGTTAATCCTAATAAAGACACCATTATTTGAAAGCCACTTGTTTTCCCAACACCATACTTCATCAGAAAATCATTCCAATTCCTATCAAATGATTCTTTTGTAAAAGAGTTTCAAATAACATGACTCATCTCGTATTCAATTTCTTCGTGTCGCTTATAGCCATTTAATTTACTTGGGATCTTCTTCATGATATACTAAATACACCACCGGTGAATTGTTGTGGACATACAAGCCTCAATAACCCTTTGCATCGCTGCGCATTGATCAGTAAGAATGCCTTTCGAAGCATTTTCTTCCATGCAACGAAACCAACATTCAAATAACCATTTGAATGATTGAATATCCTCGTTTTTCATCAAAGTACATCCCAGAAGTGTTGACTGACCGTGGTGATTCACCCTAACAAAAGAACCAAAATCCAGATTATACCTGAATACAACGACACAAAAAAATCATATATACATCAAAAAACAATATAAATACACCAAAAGTGTTTCAAAATACACATAAACCAGAACAGCATATTACTTGTTTGTAGGGGTGTTCGCAGTGCGGTTTGGATCGATTTTGAGTCAAAAACTCATCCGATCCGAATACTAATGTTACTTGCAGTGCGGTTTGGATTGGATGATTTTTTTAAAAAAAATCCGATCCGATATGATCCAATTTCAAGCGGTTTGAATTGGATTGGGTTTGCAGTTTTGTAAATTAAAAAAATTAAATATATATAACAAGTCTCAACATCAAATTTTAAATAATCAACAATGACATAATAAGTGTCAACAATATTTAA
>NC_029791.2:118621104-118631529 GCF_000816755.2 Arachis ipaensis | reverse complement strand
AGCATGTGCGGTTTGGATTGGATTGGATCGGTTATGAAAAGTAGATCCGAAATCCAATCCAATCCAACAGTTTGCAAAAAATAGAATCCAATCAAATCCGAATTAGTGCAGTTTTAATCGATTTTCGGTTTGGATTGGATGAGCGCTTTAATTTGGATCGGTTTGGATTTGAACACCCCTACCTGTTCGTATTGTAAGTGGTATCGAATGAAATAACATCTTCAAAATACTCACAGGTAGCCCTAATTCTTGCATCGGCCCAAAAAGTAATCTTAATTGATTGATCAACCTCAAGTTCAAGCTTGAAAAAGAAATTTTGATTCTTCTCTTTTATTCTAAATAAGTATTTCCCAAATTCTTTTGCATCCTCTAGCTTCTAAACATTTCGCACTTTTTTTGTGATGTAATTTCTTACATCATTTTCAATAAAACATAATTCAAGATGACCCACTGCTGCTGCGGCAAATGATTGATATGTTTTGCTTGGTCTGATTCTGGCTTTTTTCGTTATTCTCTATTGTACGTCGTACAGACATGCTTAATTTCCTATGTTGTTTAAGCTTCTCTGCTTGATTTAGACAGCACGGATGTGAATAATGCAACACAACCTTTGAAATAATCTAAATACCAACATCCTTCAATATATGTGTATAAATTCTTGCAGGACAATTTAATCCAGCCGAGAGATTTATCTTCTCAGTTGGAGATATGTTTGATTTCCGTTTTTCCTCTCTAGTACATGTAATCAATTGGTTTTTAATTTCATTTCCCTTCTTATTTGTGTTCTGAATTTTTGTAGAAAAACTTGCAAGTTTAGAATAATCTTTGTAGAATTTTTTAGCTTCTTCAAGCGTGTTAAAAGTCATCCGAATCTTTGAAACAAACTGCTCATCAACATCATACAAAAACTAAAAATACACTGAAATCGTTCCATAATATACCATATTAGAATCTAAAATACACCGAAACTTTGAATGAAACAAATTCATCAAAATAATAAAATCATATCAGAACTAATACATTACATTCAAATTCAAACCATCAACCATGAACAATAATTTTCACAAATAAAAACAAAATTATTTAGCTACAAAATCATAAACAACTAACAACTACATTAACTAGATTCAAACTGCACCTTACCACTTGATTCGATTCAAAAAAATAATACAATTAGGCCTCGTTCAATTGAAAGTCTGAACCTAAAAATACACCAAAAGATCACTAAAATACACTAATTTATAAATAGAAATACATCGAAATGAGAACGTAACAGAATCATCACAATAATAATTCAGATTCAGAACTCCTACATTACATTCAATTCAAACCATTAACCATGAACATCAATTTTCA
The DNA here is from genome assembly GCF_000816755.2 of Arachis ipaensis. Taxonomy (NCBI): domain Eukaryota; kingdom Viridiplantae; phylum Streptophyta; class Magnoliopsida; order Fabales; family Fabaceae; genus Arachis; species Arachis ipaensis. The sequence continues at coordinate 118,630,173 of NC_029791.2, read as the reverse complement.
AATACAAAAATAACATTATTCACCTACAGAATTATAAACTACTAACGAACTACATTAACTAGAATCGACCAAACCTCAGCCACTTGATTCGATTCAAAACAATAATCTACTTCGCTCTGGTTCAATTGACAATCTAAACTTGAATCATTCATTATTTTCGACAACGAAATACCTGTTCAAACCTGATTTCACAGCTTGATTTCAAAAACTTTGATCCAAATCTTCAAATCAGATAAAAGAGCATTGAACTTGAACGAAGAGAACGCAGAGAACAAAGAAAACATAGAGAAGGAAGCGAAACGCAGAAAACACAGAGATGGAGCAGAACGTAGAGACGCAAAAAAAATGCTGAGAAAATTCGAGAAAGGAAACGAAATCTGCATGAAAAATGCAGTTATATATATTCGCGCGTTGAGTCAAAAGTTTGTTAGAAATAGTGGCGCGTGGAGGTGAAGTAGATCAAAGCTACTTGGTTGGACTTGGTTGGTTAAATAACTTGGATGTAGAGATTAATTGCTTTTATATTTAATACACCTTTGAAAAACTACACAAATATACAATTCTTTATCATGTAAAGGCTCATACCTTATTATTTAATATATGAGAGTCATCGTAATACCCTCGCTATCTGAGTCGCACCCCCGGAAGCGTGACATTCTAATAGTAAGGATGTTACAAGAAACCTATGACAATGATAGAAAATTAGGATTAAGTACGATTTTGGTCTTTATGATTTAGTTTGAAAATTAAAATCGTCCTTATAATTTTGTTGCAATTAAATTCATCTCTAACATTTAATTTGATTTTAAAATTATTTTTCTAACCAAAATATCATTATTTTACAACCCTTTTCCAACAACCTCTTTACTAAAATATTCGGTTTTTCTTCTATTTTTTTTCATCCAATACCACCATTCTTCTTAAACAATCCTCGTCACCACATCTTTACCATTGCCACCACCTTTTTTCATATCACCATTCTTTGCAATTCTATTCTAATATTTAGCTAATTAAGTACCCAGCTGCAACGCTAGTCCCCAAAAAAAATTTTTCTTTGTCTCCCACACATACATACCAAAAATTAATACCTAAACTCCAAAAAATAATTTTTTTATTTTTTTTGTATCATCATCGTCAAACAGAAAAGTGAAAAATTATCCATTAATATATTGTCACAAAAATAAGCTCAAATAATGTAATGTTTAATTTCCAAAAAAATAACAATCAGAACCAAAATTTATAATTCAATGAAAAAACCCTAACTTTTAGTAATCTAGCATAAAGAAACTACTGCACAAGTAGATAGATGGAAAATCTAACTTAAAGAATGAACAAAATTAATGATTAACTAAAAACTAAAAAAAAATAAAAAAAATAGTAAAAAACAATGAAGAAGACTTAGTGAAAATAGTGAAGAGTAGAAACAGGGCGGCGGCACGTGATGTTCTCCCTCGTTGGTGTCATTGCCACCTCTCTCTCTCTCTTTCTCCCTCCCTCCCTCCTTCCAGTGAGCACAACAAAGGGGCTGACGAGGAGGCGGCGATGTCGGGGTGGTTTTGAACACTGTTATCTTCCCTTTCTCTTTTTTTTTCTCCTACTTCTTCTTCCCTTTGTACTTTTCTCTTTCTTTTTTTTCCAGTGACAACTTCTCTCTCCTTCTATGTTCTTTATCTTTTTTAATTTTATAATTATTTTTTAGAGGATGGTCGAAGAATTCTAAGATTTAGATAAAAAGGAAAATTATAAAACAAAATTTAACATTAGAAATGATTTTGAACGAACAAAATTTTTAAAGACAATTTTAATTTTCGGCCAAAACTTTACGCTGTGTTTGGATACAAAATGAAAAATGAAAGGAAAGAAAATAGAAGGAAAGAAAATAAAAAAAAAAAAGAAAATAAAAAGAAAAGTGAATTTTTTTGTATGTTTATTTGGAGGGCAAATCACCTCATTAAACCAAATGCAAATCAATATTACCAGGATGTCCCAAACCAGAAAATGCAACGTCAAAGTCCCAAAGTACATTTCTATATAAATCGAATTGAATAAATTCGATTTATTGAAACACGAAGTAAATCAATCCATTGGATTCGAATTAGGTGAAAAAGTTCTTGAATGAAAATCGAATCAAATAGATTCAAATTAAGATGTTCCTACCAAATCGAAACACATGGATTCGATTTGTTAGTGATCATAAATCGAAAAGAGTCTGCATAACTAAAGGGAGAGTACCTCGACGCCAATGGCCAATGAAAAACATCAAACCTGTCCGGCCGGAATCCAGGGAACCTCTAGAAGATCCACGACTGGAGGAGCTGCAGTGGACCAGCCAACTTGATGACGTTTCTATTCGCCACACGGCACATGCACCTGTATAGCCATGACAGTGCAGCAGACCCCCAACTGTAGTGACCCATGTCCTCTAGCCTGGCGACATAAGGTAGCCAACGGATGTGGAGTCGGGAACCTGACTTGTCCCCGAACAGCTGCGTAGATAGGAGCATCATGATATACGCACGGGCATACCTCCTAACCGTCTCCTCATATGCCCCATGAGGAAGCTCACTAAACGTCTCTTGAAACCATGTGCACTTCACCGTGAACTTGTCGATGCAATTTGCAGGAGGCAATACCCCCAGCAGCTCCTCAAACCACACCCACGCTGGCCGGCCACCCTCTATATATCGTAAAAAGTCTGTCAGGCATCCGCTAACATACTGACCGTCGATTGGGAGCCCGAGCTAGTATGCTACATCCTAGAGGGTAATCGTGCACTCCCCAAATGGTATGTGGAACGTATGCATCTCAGGCCGCCATCTCTCTACGAAAGCGCTCACCAATGGCTCATCCAATCGAAACCAACTCTCGTTTAGTCTTGCAAAATGGTACAAACCAACCATCTGCAAATACGGAACGATCCTATCATCCAACATCATACCGTGTTGTCGTCTCATGCTGCTGATGTATCGATGGGGCTGCATAACGATAGAAAATTCCTTCTCACAATATCCACAGAAAAGTGTTCAATGCATAAAAAACTCTAACCACCATAAACATTGCATGTGCTATCTTTAAAAACATGTTTATAATAACGCCCTACCAATTTTTCGTAGATAAAAATACAAATCACTACATAATTCATGATCCAATTCTTCAAGGTAAAAAAAAAAATTAATACAGCATATACTCCTTCATGGGTACACAACAACTACCTAAGTGCCTCACAAGTCGAAAAAAAATCTGTTTTTTTATTAACACACTCAAAAATCTAGAGTTAACTCTATTCATAAATCTATACTTAACCATACTCTTAGTTAATAACTCACTAATTCTAACATGAATTAAATTCAAATATCTGTTTTTTATTTTTTTTAATAATCCGTAACTAACGATTCTAACCAACTACAATGACTAATTTATTTCAAAAAATAAAAAAAAGGATTTCACTAACCTCAAGGTGAACGGCACCAGCAATGTGCGCGACTCCATCTAGTCGATATAGATGATTCGGATCGTCCTCCAAGTGTGCAGATCTGGTTATTTCCGAGTTGCTTTCAGAGATTTTCGAATCTGGGTTGTGGGGTTGGGTGTGGGGTATGTGGGTTTTCTAGTTCGAATGAAATGAATTCGATTTGTATATATAGCCAAAGTCCATGCAAATCGAATCCATTAGATTCGAATTATGAGAGACGAAAACAACTAGTAAATCGAAACAATGGGTATCGATTTACAAAACCATCAAATCGAATCCATTGGTTTCGAATTACCTTAGGCGTTTTTCTAGTTGGCTAAATCGAATCTATTGAATTCGATATACCCTGGTATATAAATCGAAGCAAATCCATTCGATTTACTATCATGTTAACCATGCACGTAATTCGAATCTACTTGATTCGATTTTTCATTCAAGAACTTTTTCACCGAATTCGAATCCAATGGATTCGATTTACTTCGTGTTTCAATAAATCAAATTTATTCAATTGAATAAATTACCTTTGTACCCATAAAAGATACATACGCTGACAAATGTACCCATATAAAAATAAAACGACAATTGTAACTACGGAAGATGGCCTCCGTGTGCCAAGAGTACCCAGACGTTGGTTACATTAGTCCGTTAGGGTACTCTTGACACACGAAAGTCATCTTCTGTGGTTACAATTGTCGTTTTATTCTTATATAGGTACATTTATCAGCGTCTATATCTTTCATGGATACAAATGGTAATTTATTCTAAATTCGATTTATATAGAAATGTGCTTTGGAACTTTGACGTTGCATTTTCTGGTTTGGGACATCCAAGTAATATTGGTGTGCATTTGGTTTATTGAGGTGAATTGCCCTTATTTGGATGAAGAGAAAATAGATGAAAATAAAATAGGTGGAAATTTTTCTTTTGTTTGGATAAAAAAAAAGTAAGAAGAACGAAAATTATAACAAAGTAAAATTATATTAATACCCTTATTTATATTATATATAAGTTATAATTTATTAATAATAAAGGGTAAATATGTAATTTTATTTATGTTTGTAACATTTTTCTTCATTTTCATCTCATCCTTGAGATGAAAATATTTTAGTGGGTCCCACATAAATTTTTTTCTTTCCACTCTATTTTCTCTTCTCATCCAAACAACAAAAAACCTACTTTTCCATCTATTTTCTCTCCTTTCATTTTCTTTTCCTCCAAATTCTCTTGATCCAAATAATGTGTAAGTGCTAAACAGTAGTACCTCCTTTGTCAGAGAGAGATTGAGGGTTGGGGATCTTGAACAAGATGTGATATTTTCATAACCTCAGTATAAGCTCTCCTTTATCCACATCAATCAAGGCCTTTGCAGTAGCTAGAAAAGGCCTTCCAAGGATTTACTTTTATTTTCAAATTCTCCTTAATTTTTTTCGCATATATGGAGTGAAAAGTTTAACATGAATCCCATGTCATTTTTTTTTCTTTTCCACCCAATTCTCCTTCTCATCAAATTAAAAGAAAATTAAACTTTTTCATTCATTTTTCTTCTCTGCATTTTCTTTTCTTTTAACTTCTTTTGATCCAAACACACGGTTAGAGATCAAAATTGTACTTCACCCTAAAAAATTACTATATAATTTTTGTTTAACTAACATGCATATTATACTTTAAGAACATATCTTAACACTATTATGATTGAAAATTTTTAAAATTTTTTTAATATATACATAACAAACATACGGTAAATTTAAACACTATATTTTAATAAAATTTTCCCGCTTGATAATCTTAATACATGTCTTTAACATAGATATTGGTTTCATTCCATATCTTTTATGGTGGGGACCATACCATATCAAGGGTGGGGCAATGAAGTCAAACGCCGGGGTCCACATCATCAGTGCCTGCGGATATAGAGGAACCTCTTTCAAAAGCAATTCTTTTTAAGTTCAGGGTCCACGAAGGTAAAATAAAAGAAATTAGACAGTACATATTCTTTTTTAACTCTTTTTTTTCTTTTACCATTGAGTTTTTCCCCGTCTCTTTTTGATGCTCGAAATAAAAAGTTAAACTACCTTTCCCGGTTAAAAAAAAAACAACATAAAATATGGTAAATTGCCATTAACGAGAGTGTTGGTGTATAGTATTACACTTTTGTAAGTAAACGAATTAAAAGATGTTTATATTTCACAAATTTATTTCGAGACAATCCTTACTCTTTTTTTAAATTGTGTTTAAATTGATGAAACTTATGAGAGTGAAATGAATTTATTGCAGTAAAATAAAATTTTAAAGAATTAAGTTATTATTGCACTGTAATTATTTAGATAATAAAAGTGTTTCCATAAGGAAGTACAAAAGAATTGGGTATTCCCATTTATCATCAGCTGTGACTGAAAGACTAAGAGCTTAAAAGAGGGTAAAGTAAGAGTAAAGAAAATTAGTAGCATCTATCAGGTATGGCTCACGAGTTCACGCACTAAATTGCTGGCTTCTTTCACTATCTCTGGTGTCGGGCTTATTACCTTCTCAAAAATACACCGATTCCTCGCTTTCCAAGTGCTCCAACATAGCGTCGCTATGAGGAGGGTCTTTTGTCTACCGTCGAATTGAGCCGCTGCCCAGGATAAGACTCGTTGCCACCAATTGAAAAAAGTTTCTTCTTCTCTCATCCATAGGTCAGGGGTTATTAAGCTTAGACTCCATATTATTGAAGACAGGGGGCATTGGAACAAAGCATGAGAAATTGATTTAGCCTTCAACATGCATCTTGGACAAGTGGCAGGAGTGGATGCGAACCGGCTGTGAACTTGTTGCAACACCGGAAGCTTTTCATGAAGACTTTTCCATAGAAAAATCTTAATTTTATGTGGTAATTTCAACTTCCAAATGCTATTTCAGACTCTGTTGTGAATGTTCTGGGGCCTCAATAAAGTAGGAGAATGAAAGAATCCATAAGCAATTTTGTATCCTGACCCAACTTCATATATACCAGATTTTGTCCAGTACCAATTAACTTCATCCTCCTCCTCTATTGGTTTGATTGAAAAAATTTTATTGCATATATCAACTGAAAAAATCGACTCAATCAGATTTCTATTGCACTAACGTAACACACTTCCAGATTTGGCGGGATTGTAAGTGCATTTTGAGGGACATTAAGGGACACTGGTAGTGGGAGCCACGGGTCATGGAAGATGCGAACATTAGTGCCAGAGCCTATTTTCCATAACAAGCCTTTCTCGATCACCTTGCGCCCTTCAAGAACACTTCTCCAGCCCCACGACGGTACGCTTCCTATCTCTCCATGTAAGAAATCTGTATATCTGAAATATTTAGCTTTGAGCATTCTTGATAGAGTAGAATTAGGGTATTTTATTAGACGCCAACATTGCTTGCCCAATAAAGCCAAATTTTGCGCCCTTAGGTCCTTGATCCTCAGTCCTCCATCTTTCTTCGGTCTCGTCATTGTGTCCCATTTAATCCAAACCATTCTTCGTTCTGCGCCTTTTTGACCCCACCAAAATTGCGAGAGCATGCTATAAATCTCAGTCAACAGCGTGTCCGGGAGCTTGAAACAAGGGAGTGTATAAATAAGAATCGCCTCCCCCACCGCTCTCAATAGCGTGTGCCTGCCACCTGATGACAATAGACTTCCTTTCCAACCCATAATCCTCTTCTGAACTTTATCCTTGATAGCTCCAAAGGTTGCTTTCTTTGATTTTTGAACTATAGAGGGCAATCCCAGGTATTTGTCTTGTGCTCCAATATGTTCAATATCTAGTGTCTGAGCAACTGCTAGTCTTGTGTTCTGAGGTGTGTTGTGACTGAAAAAGATAGCTGACTTATTCAAATTGACTTTTTGCCCACTGAAGCCCTCATAGATCCCTAGCAATTCTAGAATACTTTGGCTTGTATTAGGTGCGCTCTTGCAAAAAAGGATTGAATCATCAGCAAACAAAATGTGATTAACTGTTTGGTATCTCCGATTAACTTGAACTCCTTGAATTAATCTGTTTTGCTCTGCCTTGTGTAGCAAGAAGGAAAGCCCTTCTGCACAAAAAAGAAAGAGATATTGAGATAGGGGATCACCCTGTCGGATGCCCCTATTTGGCATAAAATAGCCAAAAGGTTGACCTTCCACAACGACAGAGTAAGAAACAGTCGTTACCAATTCCTTAGTCCATTTAATCCATTTAGCATCAAACCCCAGCTTATCCATAATATACCATAAAAAATGCCATTCAACCCTATCATAAGCCTTTCTCATGTCTAGTTTAATAGCCATCTCATGCTCTGCCCCACTTCTCTTATTTTTCAAATAGTGCATACATTCGTGGGCAATTAGAATATTATCTGAAATGAGTCTACCTTTGAGAAACGCACTCTGATTTGGGCTTATAATTTTATTCATAATACCTTGTAATCGGTGCACCATAACTTTAGAAATAATTTTATACATAACTGAAGACAAACTGATCGGTCGTACCTGAGTCATGTCACTGGCATCTGCACCTTTGAAATCAAACAAATTTGAGTATGATTGAAGCTTTTTAAAATTCTGCCACTGTGAAAGAAACTTCTCACTGCCTTAAAAACGTCACCTCCAACTATATCCCAGAAAAAGTGAAAAAACTTAGCTGTAAATCGGTCATCACCAGGAGCACTCTGAGCATGAATACTAAATGTAGCTCTTTTGACCTCGTCCATAGTTACTGGCCTTTGGAGCCTACGGTTCATGGAAGCTGTAACCTTAGGCTCCAAATCCTCTAAGTATGGATTCGGATCAGCCGAACAAGAAGAAGTAAAAATATCGCAAAAGTAGTCTTCAGCTACCTTTGCAATATCCTCCGGTTTTGATGCAATCTCATTGTCCCTCCTCACTAATCTCCAAATTCTGTTCCTTCGCATCCTTGATTGAAATTTCTGGTGAAATAATCTAGTGTTCTGATCTCCTTCTTTTAGCCACTTGACTCTAGATTTTTCTCGCCAATAGCTCTCTTCTTTCAAATATGCCAGCTCCAACTTCTCCTCCAAACTGGTAACCTCCTCTCCCCAATGATTCTAGCCACCCGCAACTCCTCTAGTTTAGCTTGAAGGTCCTCAATTTCTTTCTGAGAGTTTGCTTTGTGAGTTTTCTGCCATTGAACTAGTTTATGTCTACAAACTTTCAACTTTTGGGCCAAAGAGAACATAGCCGAGCCTACAACTTCCATTCTCCACAATTCACTAACAATTCTCTTGACATCCTCTTCTCCACACCAACGTTCCTGATATTTAAACCGCCTTTTACTATGCTAGGATTGAAGTTCGGTTTCCATCAAAATTGGAGCATGATCCGAGCCTGACTCTGTGAGCCTGTGCACCACTGCATTCGAAAACTTCAACTTCCATTCCATCCCAACTAAATAGCGGTCAAGCCTTTCCTTCACCAAATCCTCTCAACAAGGAGAAAGATTTTGAATATTAGTGTTTTTTTTCTCTATACCAAACTCAAATTTAGAATATTTGTTTTAATAAATACTTCTAATTAAAAAACACATAAAAAATGTTATGTATTTATTAAATAAAAATATTTAAAATTTTATTAATAATAATCT
>NC_029791.2:118619994-118620974 GCF_000816755.2 Arachis ipaensis | reverse complement strand
TGTACATAACATTATTACCAGCATTATTTTATCCCAAAAGTTTAGCTATCATATATATTCATATTTATGGCTGGAACGTACACCACTTTAATTTCAGACATGAATGCATGATCCCTCTCCTCTTCGTCTCTTTCACAGTTTCACCCTCTGCTATGACATGGAGGTGGGCCATGTCACCTAAGTGGGGCCCAACACAGAATTCCCAAATCAGTATCCAGCCTTTGAGCCTTGGCCTTCTTTTCTGTTCCAAAATTAATTAAAGCATATAAACTTTTTCTCGTTTCTATTTCTGTAGAAATATAACAAATATTATTATTGAAGCCCATATGCTACCATATGATTACGTTGGTTGTTGAATGCAGGGAAATTCTCTACTTTTCCTTTTTTTATTCTTAAAAAGGTCTTTTATTGGGTTAGTTAGCATGTGACATGAAAAGGAGCTAGTTTCTATCAAATCCCCTACATTAAAAACGACTACACATCTAAGTTTTGAACCATGTAACTATATGACAACATTTAAATATTTTAGATTGGAATGCCTTGTTTTGTTTTCAAAGATTAACAAAAATGGAATAAACATCTGAGAGACTTAGATTGGAATGCCTTGTTTTGTTTTCAAAGATTAACAAAAATGGAATAAACATCTGAGAGACTTAAGTTGCTTCTAGTTTGCGTTTTTATTTTTTGTTTTTATTTTTTAGATTTTATAAAAAAATTAAAAATAAAAGATAAATACAAAAACAAAATTTTATTTTTTTATAAAATCTAAAAAATAAAAAATTCTAAAAATACAAACAAAAAATAAAAATACAAACCAAACGCACTATTGACAACAACTCTGTTAGAAGGTCAGAATGAATTAACGGCATATCTCAAGTGATTTATGATCGGAAATCAAAACTCAGAAACATGCATAAAATCAAGGGCAAATGACTTGGTTAAACCAAGTACATTTGCAAATGTCCTGAATGTCCCAAACC
>NC_029791.2:118617502-118618907 GCF_000816755.2 Arachis ipaensis | reverse complement strand
ATTTATAAAAAATAAATACTTTACTTGTAACACTCTAACTATCAAAATGTTACGCTTCCGTATGCGTCACTCTGATAGTTCGAGTATTATGCCAATTTTTATAATATTTAATACTAAAATATGATTCTGTTTAAAATATTAGACTGTATTTTTCAAAAACTTACATCCATACTTACATTGCAAATTGCAGTACTCACAGAGAATACATATAAATATATATACTCAAATATTTTTACAAGCATTACATAATCAAATTCCTATCCCTCTTATAAGAACTTGTAAGGATAAAGGCGAGGTAAAAAGTAACTACTACAATACATCATATAAACAAAAAACAGAATAAACTCTTCGTGACTTCCTCGTCCATATCCTGAAAAGGAAACACCTGTAGGGGAGTGTGAACATCATCATCGAAAGGGTTCTCACTATAGGGTTGCAGAATTATTATAATAGGATACGTGAAAATATAAACTTCTTTTAGAGTACAGTTATTGTTACCCGCCTTATGTATCTTTTCAAAACCATAGATCCACATTCAAAATTTGAAATTCTTTTTAAAAGAGAAATCCATTAATTCTCCAAAAATCCAAACCTTTTTTAAAAGAGCTTTTCCTAGGCAGTATGAATGACCAAACTGTTCCAAGCATCAGTTTATTAAGTCTATGCTGAACCAGTTTAGTTTTTCATACTTTATTAAACTAAAAACACAAACCATTCACGGCCTTCGCCCCATCACATAATCAATCACAGCCATAGGCCCAAAAATTTCAATCAACAGTCAATCCATCACAATCCAACCAGTTTTCAGTCACAAACACAAGTAAGAAGGTTCAAACACAATAAAGCAGTTATATCAAGTAGAGCAATTAGCAATTAGACATAATTATTCACATAGGCAAACCAATCATATATATATATATATAAAATCGCTCAATGGGGGTACCATTTCCGGGAATTTATACGTGCTCGGTCACCCTTACGTTGTAGGGTCAACAGAGTATCGAGTCTCAACCTGGAACACGTGGTGACAAGTGACGGTATTTTACCCAACAAAACTCGTATCTCAGATAAAAGAAGTGCAAAAATCACATATTCATTCATCATCATGTTCCCACTTCATTAACACTTCATATCAAGTCAAAAACATCATTTCTGCCATATATCACTTTCTTCTCAAATCACTTTTCTTTAAAAATCAAAATCAAATTCAACTCTGTCTTAACTTCAATAATTCTCTTATCTCAAATCATTTCAAGCTTATAAGCCACCTTTCTCAAAAGTAAATTTTTTTTTTTAAAATAAGCCACATTTCCACAACATCCTTTTAAAACTCCCAAACAACTCAGAAATCATACCAAATTAAAAATTTCTTCTGAAAGATTCAAAAATCATTCATCATAAAATA
>NC_029791.2:118596725-118603880 GCF_000816755.2 Arachis ipaensis | reverse complement strand
ACTAATTTTAATATATACATGATATTTTTATAAATAAAAATATATCCTATATCCAATTTTATTTTTTTTAATTGTATATTAAAAAAATAAGCTCATTTTGTTTGCATGCCGTGTGTCTCACTCAAAAGGTAGTGGTTGAAAATAAAATATTATTATATATCCAATTTTATTTTTTTTAATTGTATATTAAAAAAATAAGCTCATTTTGTTTGCATGCCGTGTGTCTCACTCAAAAGCCTAATGGTAGTGGTTGATGAGTTTGTGGCAGCAATAATTAACTGCATATCTTCTTCTTCTTCCGCCCACCAAAACCATACATTTTTTCTGTCTCGTTCATGCGTTGATCAGCTTACCAAACCATTCTAAATTGTAAAACTCGCTTTCAATAAAAAGCTCCAATGAATGAATAACACACCTTACGTATTATTTGGGGGACTTTATAACTGCCATAACCGAATATTAACACAAAGCTCAACTCAATCATTTTTATATGAGATAAAATGGTATTTTTCACCGATATTGGAGTTAAATATGTTATTTTCGAATGTCAAAGATGAAGACAAATAAATTGGAAAGTCAAATTTAGAGAACTATAAATCCAACTTTTAGATTTGGATTTTTTAAATTTTAAATTTTTTTTCTATAATTTACTTTTAGATTTGAGTTTTCTAAATTTTTTTTACAAAACCTACCCACCAACTTGTTTCTCTTTTAAAAAAAAAAAAAAATCACTTTACTTAAATGGAGGCTCAATTTTATTTTTCTCTTTTAAATTTATTTTGTCACAAATCAAAATATCAAACATTCTGTTTTCTGTATTTTATTTTTAGTGTTGCAATTTAGATAGTGTTTATTAATAATGTAAAAATTTTGTGTAATTTTTTTGTATAACTACCACAAATTTGAGAGTTAGATTTGTAATTTTTATTTTTTTAAAAAGATTTACAAATCTAAAGGTTAGATTTGTATTTTAGTGATAATTTTTTTTTTATAAACATGCAAATCGGACCTATCACTTGCTTTACATGGAGAAAAATTTATTTTCACTCACAAATTTAAAGCTTCATTTTCTTCTTTACCACAAATCGAACCCTAGGTTTTGTATCCTAAAATCTGAGTCTTTGATTTGTGAATTTTAATTTTAAAAAAAAAATCATCTCCATATCCATAAGAAACACACCACCACTTCTCTATAACTAAAAATATTAGCCTCAATTTTTTCATGCTAGCCAAATCCAAACCTCTGATTTATAATTTGAAATTAACAAAAAATGTATATTAATAAAAGATGAGTATATAGTTAAATTAGTCCCTAAAAGATCACTCATTCTTTAAATTGGTTCATAAAAGATTTTTTTAATCAAATTCGTCTTTTAAAGATTTTAAATTAGTCATGTTAGTCCTTCCGTTACTTTTATTGCTAACAATATCAAAGTTTATTAATGTGGTACATTAAGTAACATACAAGTTCACAACACATACCTAATAGTCCTAATTGACAATTAACATGATTAATTTATGAAATTAGATCAAATCAACCTCAAATTAAGGGATTCAAATACCTCAAATTTTTTCTTCAATTAAGTTTTGATTTAATTTAATTTCATAAATTTATTATGTTAATAGTCAATTAAGACTTATAAGAGTGTGTTATGGTGCCACTTAACATGTTACATTAGCAAATTTTGACACCTATTAATAAAGAAAGTGGCAGAATGACTAACATAACTAATTTAAAATTTTTAAAGAACGAATTTGATTAAAAAAAATTTCGAAAACTAATTTAAAAAACAAGTAATTTTTTAGGGATTAATTTAACTATTTACTTAATAAAAAATACACTATTAATCCATAATTAAACATAACACGTGCTCATTCTCCACTACTAAAAAAATGAGCCCAATTCAATTCATATACTTAGATAATTCAGATGATTACTAGATAATTAAGGTGACAAATATTTAACTGAAAAAATATGATAATAATTGTAATTAAATATTGTAAAAATTGTAAAAGGCAATTACTCCATGTGAAGAGAAAAAAATAAATAATAATAACACTCTACGTTCAAGCAAAATACTTAATTAAATTCAACTAAATTATTATAACAACCTTTTAAATCATGTACTTCCTTTTTCGTTTCCTCCTCCTCCTCCTCCTCCTAAATTTGCGCATACAAGTTATTTATTCCCTTCTTTTTCTTCTCCTCCTCCTCATTCTTCTTTTTCTTCCAAATTCGTACAGGCAGGTTTTTCTTCTTTTTCTTTCCCAATGTTGCATCTTCTTCTTTTTCTTTTCATTTTTCGTTATCTTTGTCACCAATAACACCAACATTTTACAAACATCTTTATTAGTTATGATTTTCTTTGATGTCATTATTAAATAATTTCGGTTCATTTCTTAGTTTATTTTAGTTCATTTGTGTGTTAATTGAGATTCACTTGATGCTGCTGATAAGTATTGACCGAATTTTTTATTCCTTAAATAATTTCGGTTCATTTTTTAGTTTAATTGAAGTTTATTTAGATCCAGAAAAATGAATTTGATATGTTTTTATTGATGATTGAATTTTTTTGATTGCTTGTTCAAATTTGAATAAATTGAATAGAATGTATTAGAATCTAATGCAATGGAATAAAGTGATAATAAGTAATTTCATTATTCTTTACTAAAAAATTTTGTCAATACTTATCAACAATATCAAGTGAACCTCAATTAAAATAAACACATCGAATTCATTTCTGGATCCAAATGTACCTCAAATAAACTAAGAAATGAACCGAAGTTACTTAAGGAATAAAAAATTTGGTCAATACTTATCAGCAGCATCAAGTGAACCTCAATTAACACGCAAATAAATAGAAATTAATTCAGTTTTGAACAAGCAGTCAAAAAGACTGAATCATCAACAAAAATACATACAATTTATTTTTGAATCCAAATGAACCTCAATTAAACTAAGAAATAAATCGAAATTTCTTAAGAAATAAAAAATTTGGTCAATATTTAACATTAGTATCAAGTGAACCTCAATTAAATCACAAATGAATCGAAATTAGTTCAATTTTGAACAAGCAATAAAAAAGGCTCAATTATTAACAAAAACACATCAAATTCATTTTTGGATCTAAATGAATCACAATTAAAAGGAGAAAAAGAAAAAAATGCAACAACAATAGCAGCAAAAAAATGACGATTGAGAGAAAACACGCGAAGAAGAAAAGAAAAAACGCGAATATAAAGAAGAAGGAAGAACGCGAAAAAGAAGAAGGAAGAACACGAAGAAGAAAAAGGAGGAGGAATGCAAAGACGAAAAAAGAGGAAAACGAAGATGAAGAAGGAAGAATGCAAAGAAAAAAAAACATAAAGGCAAAGACAAAAAATGATATATTTACGTTATTGAAATGTGCGTGTATACATATTAATATGATGAAAATAATTTTTGTTAAATTTAAACTAACTTAATCAAATTTAATTGATAAAAATACTTGAATATATAACTGAACTCAAAAAATAAATTGGTACTGTACTAATATAATAGGCAGTGTACATTGGAATACTACCCTATACAGGTAATATTTATTATGGAAAAAATTTCACTAATTTCCACACTTTGTTGTTAAAAGGTGGGCATAGGATACTTGACGCGCATTTATTGGTATTTATGCAGCCAAGTTAGTGCTCGCTCGCGGTACCAAAATTAAATTATCGATAGGTTTTTAGCCAAATCTTTCAATAATTAGGAGGTAAGATTGAATCTGAATAAAGTCACTTTATGCACGCTTCTGGACTATTGCTCTAGCACACTTCGACCCCCCTTCGATCAGTCTCGGATACATAAATCATAAACTCCCAATAGAACAATGAGAATTACAATAGTGGTATTGCAACAAACAATGCAGTAATAAAAATTAGGGCAAAAAACCAATATATACCAAGGAGAGCTCAAAATTACCAATATCAGCCAAACCAGAAATTCATACCTGAATCAACCAGGACGAATTATTATATAATTCGAATCAATAAGATTCGAATTATACTCTCAAGTAATTCGAATTGATATAATTCGAATTATCTCCATGCAACATATGAACATAATTCGAATCAATATGATTCGAATTATACTCATCCAAGAAATCATGTAATTCGAATCAATACGTTTCGAATTGACATAAGCTATTTCGAATTCAGTTAATTCGAATTACTAGGAGAAGTTTATGTTAGAGAGGTTCGAATCTAGTTGATTCGAATTAGGGCTAGAAACTATTTCCATAGTAGGCTTGGTGGTGGAGGTCTTGGAGATTACTTCGTAGGTGTTCCCGGTGATGATCATACCCTCCAGGAGAGTACTCCATGGGTGAGTCCGAGCTCGATGTTTGGAGACTTGCTTGCTAGTGATGGCATTGTGGCCGAGTTTGGTGGACCGCATTTCCTTGATGATATCCGGACTATCATGCAGGAGGATGAGGCTGCAGCCGGACGGGTTCAGACGACAGGGACACAGGCAGCCCTGGATGTAGATCTGAACGAGCCTGCCACGATAGCTCCCCCGCATCTCGATTTATCACAACCTAACCTAGTAATTCGAACTAACTAAACTCGAATTATATATATATAATTCGAAACAAGTTGTTTCGATTTATCACAACCTAACCTAGTAATTCGAACTAACTAAACTCGAATTCTAAAGTTATAATTCGAAACAAGTTGTTTCGAATTATGTTGAAACACAAAATAACCTAGTAATTCGAATTAATAAGATTCGAATTCTACATATATATATCGAAACAAGTTGTTTCGAATTACCTATATATTCTTACGTTCATAGTAATTCGAATCATATTGATTCGAATTACTTTAAGTCATTGCATGTACACAATTCGAATTAAATCAATTCGAATTACTTGATATCATAATTCGAATCTTATTGATTCGAATTACATAATAATTGGTCCTGGTGGATACAGGTGAAGATTTTTGATTTGGCGGATTTAGATAATTTCAAATGCTCCTTGGTTTATTTGGGTTTTTTGCCCTAAAAATTACAATAAAATTCAGTTTTAATAACGCTCGTTTATGCAAATTGTAAAGTTTATTATGGAGGAATTGGGAGGGACCAAGGAGGGGGTGTCAATTGTTTATAAGCAGTACCATTGACCTCAAATTTGAATGAGTAAATGACTAAAATGACTAATGACCACGTGGTTTGAATTGTAGATGCCCTTTCTCCACCTTAACGTTGATAAATGTTAATGCACTTTAAAAAATAAAAGTATTAAACTCCTTAAAAAGATATGCCAATTGAAGTAACAAATAAATTACTATAATTTTTTTTAATTTTAACAAAAAAAAGTTTAACTTTTAAGGAAAAGTATAGGTAGACAATGAGAATATTAAATAATATGAATAATGGATATGTTGAATGCTCAATTTAATAGCTATGCAGATAATTATATTCGTTATTTTTAATTGATTGGTTATTCATACACAGTTAATAATAACTGTATATTTAATTCACTAGGTGTGCAGATGATTATTCTAATATTAAAGTTTAAGAAGTAATTTAGGAATAGAGTGTTTTTTTTACTTTATTAGGTCAATTTTAAAACTCATTATTCACATTATTTACAAAAGTCATTATTTCTTTTTCATTCTTCTCCTTCTCTTATTTTTCCCTTCCTTCCTTCGTTCTTTCTTGTTGTTTTTGCTGCTGGTTCTGTTGCCATTGCTATTAACTATTCATTCTGTGACCCTCTGAATCAGAAAGCCCCCCAACTCTTCACCAATCTCCATGCTACTTTCCCACTTTCCTCCATTTCTTTATCATTATTATTAATTATTCACACACTATAATAATAACAACATAACATCCCTCCTTCCCTCTTCAATTTTTGACTAATTTAATAATACTTCCGCTTAAATTAAATTTAAAAAATAATATCTGAGGGGTGATTGGAAATGATTCTGCTGGTTCCCTGAACCCTGATGAATCCATACATCTCTCTTTGCATTTTAACGGCTTGATCTCTCCCTCGTTTTCCACCCCAAACACACACGCATTTTCATGCTCTCTCTCTCTCTCTCTCTCTCTAAAAGAATGCAGAGCTGACTGAAACACTGAACAGTACGAAACTCATCAACACAAACAAACACCACTCCTTCTTCTTTCTTTGTCTCAATGGTGGAATGACCATCATGACCCTGCTTCTGCCGTGACGAACATGGGATGCGGAGGCTCCAAGGTGGACCACCTCCCACTCGTCACTCTCTGCAGAGAACGACGGGACTTCCTCAGAGCCGCTTCCGACCACCGCTACGCCCTCGCCGCTGCTCACGTCGCCTATTTCCACTCCCTCAGAGACATCGGCGAAGCGCTACGTAAATTCGCCGACCACGACCTCGTCTTCGCCACCGCCTCCGCCTCCGTCACCGGCTCCTCCCCCTCCTCTCTCAGCTCCCCAGTCCTCACATTGCCCTCCGACCAAGGAAAACCCTCTAAAAATACAAAAACCAAAACCAAAAACAAAATCAGGGCCTCAACTTCTTCAACTTCCATTTCGCATGGCGGCGATGCTTCCGGGAGCGACGAGATCGACGGTGGGTCACACATACACCTGTCCGATTCAGATTCCGAATTGCGCTCTTCTTCTTCGGGTCACATCCACATCGAAGAGGAAGAGCACGATATTGAAGAAGATGACGAAGAAGCACCACCACCTTACGGGTACGGATATTACCATGATCATGAACCACAAGATTGGGGGCACAATCCACAAGGGGAAGGGTATAATAGTAATCATACATATGCTTTCTACATGAAGAGAACCGCGCCTCCTGGAAGATCCATGATCTACGAAGAGCCACAGACCCGTGTTGCAGAGTCGGGTCAATGGCCCGACCCGCAAAATAGTTATGGTGGATACGGGTTTGGTTACAATGGTGGTGCTGGTGGTTATTTTGGGTTTCCGAGCGGTTCTTCTCCGCCGCCTCCGGGGGCGGAGTATTCTTACTACGGTCAACAGAGGACAGCTTCGCCGGCGGCGCCTCCGCCGCCTCCGGCACCCCCATCTCCGCCGAGGGTTTCAGCATGGGATTTTTTGAATGTGTTTGATAGTTATGACAATGGTTACTCGGGTTATCTATCTTCTCAGGGGA
>NC_029791.2:118584576-118596645 GCF_000816755.2 Arachis ipaensis | reverse complement strand
GGATTCCAGAATTGGAAGATGAGACTGAGCAAGAAGTGCTGAAGGAGGTTCTCCAGAACCACAGGGAGAAGGAGAAGAAGAAGATATTGAATGAGGAAAAAGCACCACCAATGCAAAACCACCAACAACAAAAACAACATTTTAGGGAGAGGGATTTTGGAGAAGGTACCTCAAATTCAAAGGCAGTGCCAGTATCAATGCCCCAACAACGAAAACAACAAAGGAAAAATGGTGAGGGGAGTTCCAATAAGACCGTGAGGTTCCATGGAAGTAGTGATGATAGTGGTGGTGGTTCTGGTTCCCTTCATGAGAAGGAGATTAAGACTAGCAGCAGCCCTGACACCATTGTTTCTAGGAGCTCCCCTGAGGAGGAGGAGGAGGATGGGGAGCGGTTAGGAAGGAAGAAAGGGGTGACTTTTGAGGTAGAAGCAACCGTCTCGGCAGTTGATGGGGGTGATTCTTCTTCAAAAGTGAGTAGCTTGACCACTTTGTCTCCTCATGGAACCAGGGATTTAAAAGAGGTTGTTCAGGAAATCAGGGATGAGTTTGAGACTGCCTCTAATGTTGGGAAGGAGGTTGCACTTCTTCTTGAGGCTTGCAAGCCACCTTATCGGTCCAGGGTTGCTCCATTCAAAGGTATCAATGTGATTCTAGACGTTCTTTGTTTCATAGCATTCTTGTTAGATTCTTGTGGTTTGTTAGCTTTTGATCTCTAAAAGAATGCAGAGCTGACTGAAACACTGAACAGTACGAAACTCATCAACACAAACAAACACCACTCCTTCTTCTTTCTTTGTCTCAATGGTGGAATGACCATCATGACCCTGCTTCTGCCGTGACGAACATGGGATGCGGAGGCTCCAAGGTGGACCACCTCCCACTCGTCACTCTCTGCAGAGAACGACGGGACTTCCTCAGAGCCGCTTCCGACCACCGCTACGCCCTCGCCGCTGCTCACGTCGCCTATTTCCACTCCCTCAGAGACATCGGCGAAGCGCTACGTAAATTCGCCGACCACGACCTCGTCTTCGCCACCGCCTCCGCCTCCGTCACCGGCTCCTCCCCCTCCTCTCTCAGCTCCCCAGTCCTCACATTGCCCTCCGACCAAGGAAAACCCTCTAAAAATACAAAAACCAAAACCAAAAACAAAATCAGGGCCTCAACTTCTTCAACTTCCATTTCGCATGGCGGCGATGCTTCCGGGAGCGACGAGATCGACGGTGGGTCACACATACACCTGTCCGATTCAGATTCCGAATTGCGCTCTTCTTCTTCGGGTCACATCCACATCGAAGAGGAAGAGCACGATATTGAAGAAGATGACGAAGAAGCACCACCACCTTACGGGTACGGATATTACCATGATCATGAACCACAAGATTGGGGGCACAATCCACAAGGGGAAGGGTATAATAGTAATCATACATATGCTTTCTACATGAAGAGAACCGCGCCTCCTGGAAGATCCATGATCTACGAAGAGCCACAGACCCGTGTTGCAGAGTCGGGTCAATGGCCCGACCCGCAAAATAGTTATGGTGGATACGGGTTTGGTTACAATGGTGGTGCTGGTGGTTATTTTGGGTTTCTTCTTCTCTCTTCTCCGCCGCCTCCGGGGGCGGAGTATTCTTACTACGGTCAACAGAGGACAGCTTCGCCGGCGGCGCCTCCGCCGCCCCCCCATCTCCCATCTCCGCCGAGGGTTTCAGCATGGGATTTTTTGAATGTGTTTGATAGTTATGACAATGGTTACTCGGGTTATCTATCTGATTCCAGAATTGGAAGATGAGACTGAGCAAGAAGTGCTGAAGGAGGTTCTCCAGAACCACAGGGAGAAGGAGAAGAAGAAGATATTGAATGAGGAAAAAGCACCACCAATGCAAAACCACCAACAACAAAAACAACATTTTAGGGAGAGGGATTTTGGAGAAGGTACCTCAAATTCAAAGGCAGTGCCAGTATCAATGCCCCAACAACGAAAACAACAAAGGAAAAATGGTGAGGGGAGTTCCAATAAGACCGTGAGGTTCCATGGAAGTAGTGATGATAGTGGTGGTGGTTCTGGTTCCCTTCATGAGAAGGAGATTAAGACTAGCAGCAGCCCTGACACCATTGTTTCTAGGAGCTCCCCTGAGGAGGAGGAGGAGGATGGGGAGCGGTTAGGAAGGAAGAAAGGGGTGACTTTTGAGGTAGAAGCAACCGTCTCGGCAGTTGATGGGGGTGATTCTTCTTCAAAAGTGAGTAGCTTGACCACTTTGTCTCCTCATGGAACCAGGGATTTAAAAGAGGTTGTTCAGGAAATCAGGGATGAGTTTGAGACTGCCTCTAATGTTGGGAAGGAGGTTGCACTTCTTCTTGAGGCTTGCAAGCCACCTTATCGGTCCAGGGTTGCTCCATTCAAAGGTATCAATGTGATTCTAGACGTTCTTTGTTTCATAGCATTCTTGTTAGATTCTTGTGGTTTGTTAGCTTTTGATTCTGTGTGTATATACTAGTGTTGTTGCTCCATTATAGACAGCTATTAATGTGGATTATGTTAATGTTGCTTTTCTTTGCTTCTTTGGCTGAGTGATGAACCTGTCCAGGTGGGGGAACTTCTTTAAGCAATCATTAGGAGATAAATAGAGGCATGTGTTGTACCACATTAACCTAATAAAATTAGATTTTAATGTTATCAATGAGCTGTTTACTTGATTAAATGGAAGCAGGTTTATTTTGGAATAGTTGTTTTAAGACTTTCAGCTGTAGATTGATTGTGATTTCATAAGCCTCAAGAAAATGCAGGTGCCGTCTGACATAATGGTCTATGTAAGATGAATTCTTCAGATGATTTTTCTACTAAATATATGTTGTGGGATTTTATTGATTTCATTCTTTGAATTTTTACTCTCCATACCACCATAAACAGTGGCCTCTAAGTATTTTAATGAACTAAATGTTGTGAATGTTACTGTTTCCAGATCTAATATCCTGATGTGTTTTTTCCTCCAGTTATGTTTTCCAGAATCGTACATTCATTGGCACCTTCTAGGTTACCGTCCCATCCTCCATCTAGGCCTCCAGTGCAGTTATCTTCTAGGGCAATGAAAATGGCAAAAGCATATTGTGGTGAACCTGGGAGAGAGTTCAATACAAATCCTTTAAACCTTTCATCTACTTTGGAGAAACTTTATGCATGGGAGAAGAAACTGTATAAGGAAGTTAAGGTATGAATATGACTATTGAAATTAACCAAGAGTTTAGATTCTTTTACGGTGGAAACTCACATGTAGTTGTGTGAAAGTGATAGTTAAGAATTGTTAAATGATAATTTAGTCAAACATGTCAAATCTTTTAATAGTTCTCAACAATCAACTTCACATAAAAACAACTACATGTGAGTCTCCACCTTCTCTTACACAAATGATCTGTGAATTATAAATGGTAGGACCTAAAATGATCTATTTGTCAATATAATCTAATTTTTTAGGAAAAAAAAAAAAAGCTTCTACATTCCCTTCATATAGTTTCCGTTTGACATCCGCGCGTGTTGGAGAGGATTAACCTCTGTTATTTGAGGTCCAGTAGGTCGTGGATATGTCGATCGTGAGCATGGATTGTTTGTTTCATATTTATTCTAGCTTAGGTAATTTTTTTCTTTGCTCATTTCAGTTGTGTTTACATGTTCATAATTTTTCTCTGTTCTCAGGATGAAGAGAGGTTACGATCTATTTATGAGAAACAATGCAAGAGGCTGAAAACATTGGATAATCGAGGAGCTGAATCTACTAAAATTGATGCTACTGAGGCATCAATAAAAAAGTTGCTGACAAAAATAAATATTTCCATCAGAACTGTGGAAGCCATATCATTGCGGATACACAAATTGAGGGATGATGAATTGCAGCCTCAACTTGCAGCTTTGATTACTGGGTATTGAATTTCTTCACTTAATCACTATGTTAATGTTTATCTGTGAGTGCTTGGTAGCGTCTTACCATCAAGACAGTCTTTGAAAGGGAAATAATTTTGGTTGGGAAGAGGAGCAGGGTGGGTGGGGGTATTATTTCAAATATCAGTTTGTTTGGCTGTTTCTTCTTCCCTTTAAGGATTAGATTGAAGTGAGTAATGATGTATTAATGATTATTCTTATCTACTCCCAGCAAAAGTTGAAGCGTCACGTCATTTTGGCCTTGATTTAATGTCTTTGTGTGTGCATTTAGATCTGAGACAGTGAACCTGTAATTGTTATAATGTATCTTTCGGGGAATTTAACCAAGTAAAACCCTCCTTTTGTCCTCATGCTTCAGCCAATTGGTCTCCGTCAAGTTTCATCAATTTAGTGTGTCCAAAACTCTTTTTGTTTCATTAACAAAATATCACTCCTCTATCCATGCCCATGTAAGGATGGGAAATTCCTAGTGGAAACTCTTGGATGAAGGAGGTCGAGAATGGATGGTGATTATGAGGTTTTTAACATGGCAGCTCAGATATTTAATTGAGGATTTTTATCTTCAATAAGGTGTGCTTATATCTTTTGGAGGCTAAATAGATGATAAAAGGGATCATCTCTTGTAAAATTGGAGCTGGTTGAACACTTGTTTGAGGTGTCATTATTAACATTATCCTTTCTGCTTTTGTATGTCAAAATCTTGTGTTTTCAATCATGGTTGAATTGTTCTTGGCTTTTCCCTTTGCTATATTGTCTACGATTTGATTTGACTAATAGTCCATTTGTTTCAACAGATTGACAAGAATGTGGAAATTCATGCTCAAATGCCATGAGAAACAGTTCCAAGCTATCATGGAGAGTAAAACTCACTCTCTTAAAATTAACACTGGTTTACAAAGAGACGAAAGTTTGAAGGCCATCCTAGAACTTGAAAAGGAGCTTCTAAATTGGTGCAGTCAGTTCAACAATTGGGTCAAGATGCAAAAATCATATGTTGAAAATCTGAACGAGTGGCTCAGAAGGTGCCTTCTCGATGAACCTGAAGAAACCGCTGATGGTGTTGTCCCCTTCTCTCCTAGTCGAATTGGAGCTCCGCCAGTTTTTGTGATCTGCAATGATTGGCATCAAGCAATGAATAGAATATCAGAAAGGGGGGTGGCAGATGCCATGCATGAATTTGCCCAAAGACTACATGAGCTATGGGAGAAGCAAGACGAGGCGCAACGTCAGAGAATCAAAGCAGAGTATCTGAAGAAAGATTTTGAGATGCAGCTTCGAACCTTGCGCAGGGAAATGGGAGATACAGAACATGTGCATGATAGAGTTTCGCAGAAGACAGCACTGTCAAAGGGTCATTCTGAAAGTGGTGTTTCACCACTAGATGATCTAAAAGTGGATCTAGATTCTATGAAGAAGAGATTGCATGAAGAGAGAGCAAGGCATAAAGAAGCCATCAAGCAGGCCCGCGATGCAGCTTCTAATAGTTTACAAGCAGGTTTAATTCCCATATTTAAGACATTAGAAAGTTTCACTTCAGAGGTGGTGAAGGCTCATGAGCAAGTCAGGCTTCAAAACACTAAAGCCTCGTAATAGAGATGCTAGCTGTCTTGTTTTGATTTTATGGCTTGAGATTGCATTTACCCAAGTGTGGATCGAATGAAGGAGTTTAGAGAGCATGGGATCTATTATGCATCGGAGATTTAGCACTAACCACCATTTTTGCAGCTAGAATTAATGTTGTACCGTAGGGAAGTGCCTCTTGAAATATACCATACAAGAGGTTCTATCTTAGAATAACTTTCAGCAACAAAGGTTTGGGGTGCCTCAATGTTCAGGAAGTAGTTATCTTAAATCATGTCCTGTAACACACTTCATCCTACAGTTAGGTAAAATTTTGTACAGAAAAATTCATTTATTGGTTAATTGGTTGTAGGTGGTTGTATATTTTATTCCATATGCCTAGGACTCTAGGAGTAGGAGGAGACAGGATGTTAGCAAGAGTTTCAAGAATGATCTAGTGAAGCAAAATGTGCTTTAATTTGTTGTATTCTCCTTTCTTTCTAGTTAGTGTTACTAGTGTTACCCAAGTTGTGTTATATGCAATTGCTAGGTCAAATTTTGAATTGTGAATCTGAAGTGCATATATATGAAGGACTACCAGGTCTAGAGAAAGTAAGTGAATTAAGAATGGAGAGTTTGAAGATGAATGGGAGTGTGCGAAGCGAGGTTGAACTCTGCTTGGAAAGCAAGAGTCGTAGCATTGTTGGTGGTTTTTTATTTAGCAAAAATGCTATTGGGATACCAAAATCAGCTATTAAAATTAGCCATCAATGTATTTGTGTATAAATATATGTGTGGTTTAATTTATTTTCAATATGTATTTGTAATTTGCATTTCGACATATATTTTATATCGGTGACTAATTTTGGTGGTTGATTTTAGTGAATATGCATTATAGTTGTTTATTCAATCTTACAAATGCACCAGTTGATGCAAGAGCTTTATTTTCTAAAAGGGATTGCTTATATAACTGTTCCGGCCCGGCCCACCTGATGCAGCGCCCCGGCCGCTCGGCGAGTGGCTGACAAACGACCCGATAAGAACGGTCGAGTAACTCCTTTCCTCCAGGACTGCCCATTACAGTTGGAAGGGGGAAATTTCGAGGAAGGAGGCCTATCCGGTGGGACCCGTCCCACTGACAGAATATATAAGGGGAGGGCCCTACCCCTCTCCCTAGGTATGTCACTAACTTATTACTTTCACTGCCACCTATACGATCCCTGACTAGAGCGTCGGAGTGTCATTGCAGGTGGCTCCCCCCTTTCCCAACACCACAGCTCAGGAGGTTGCCAAGTCTCCGTCTTCCACTCTCCAACACTACAATTCGGGGAATCTGTCCGTTCGTCGTCTAGGTCCAGATCCCCCTCATCTCATTTGCCCATTTCACTTACCTGACCCGTTTGGGACTCGGCAACCGAACAATAACAATAGAAAATCGGTGTATAATTTAATATGTTTAATTAAATTAGTTAATATAATGTGTTAATAACTATATCTTTCTATGATATAGTTAATTTTAAAAGATACTTAATGAAGCGCACCGTTTTGGTCTAACAGAAGCGTGCTTTTTTTTTTTTTGGGTCAACAAGAAGCGCACTTTCATTTCAAACATTTTCCTTCTTCGAGCTTACTTTTCATTTTTCAACCTTAATTTTTTTTTTGCCATTAGGTGGAGAAAAAAAAATAGTTTTACCATCAAGTTTTATAGGATGCAAGCGATATATGGATGACTTATACTATGATTTGTGTTGCAATTTGCGGTCATGTTGGTTATCCAAATTTATTCATCATTTTTACATGTAATTTAAAATGGTCAAAGATCAAGTGATTTTTAGACTTTTTACATTTCAAGTCGGTAGATCGTCTTGATATTGTTTGTCGAATGTTTAAAATAGAACCTCGTCTTGATATTGTTTGTTGAATGTTTAAAATAAAAACTGATATGCTAATTAAAGATTTGAAAAAGAAAAGATTCTTTAGTAAAGTTGTTGTTGGTAAGATGTACATTAAAAAAAAATAAAGTATATACTATTTTAAGAGGGTTAAGTATTTTTTTTGTCCTTAAGGTTTGGGATGAAAATCAAATTCATCTCCGACCTTTTTTATTATTAAAATCATCCTCAACGTTACAAAACGATATAAAATCGTCCTTTTTTACTTTAATTTTATTTTTTTGACCAAATTACCCTTAACAATTAATAAAAATAATGAAAATAATATTAACAAAACAAAACAAAAACACCCCCCACACCCCAGTATCCCACCCTCATCCCCAATCTCTCTTTCCTCTTCCCTCCCCCATTCCGTTCCTCCTACTATCTTCGAACTCCCCTCTCCCCAAACCCCAATTCTTCTTCTCTCCTTAAACAAAAACCAAATTCAGCAACAGTAACAGCCAAATTTAGTAACAACAAATTCAGCATTTTTAGCCAATTCAACAACAATAATCGCAAAATAAATCAACAGAAATTTTAGATTTAATAACAATTCAATAGTCATCAGCTACAACTTCAGATCCAAAATCAGCAACAACAGAAATTTTTTATGTTCTTCAAAAATAAAAAAAATCAAAAAAAGGAAGAACGAAAAGAAGAGGAAGGAAGTGACGGTGCAGAACATACTACTGCTGGCGCTGTTTGCAGGTGGTTGAAGAGGATGCCGTTGCAGGTGAAGATCCCATAGGCCTCGCAGTAATTGACAGTGTACCAGTATGCCGCACACTTGGATGCAGCGTAAGGGGATCTCGGGTGAAACGGTGTGGTCTCATCCTGAGGGGGTGGTGTGGACCCGAACATCTCCGAGGATCCCGCCTGGTAATACCGTATGTGCGAGCTCCCGGTGGCGGAGATGTGGGAGCACATGGCCTCCAGGAGGCAGAGGGC
Source organism: Arachis ipaensis (assembly GCF_000816755.2). NCBI lineage: Eukaryota > Viridiplantae > Streptophyta > Magnoliopsida > Fabales > Fabaceae > Arachis > Arachis ipaensis. The sequence goes on along the minus strand of NC_029791.2, from coordinate 118,588,272 downwards.
TTCGAGGCGACGACGTCGGCGGTGTAGTCGGGGATCTCGAAGGAGATGGTGATGTGGGACTGGGCGGCGAGGTTGTAGACCTCGTCGGAGAAGATGGTGTCGAGCCACGACGAAGGGATGAGGCGTCAGAGAGGGGGGATTCGAAGAGAGTAGGAAGAAGGGGATGGCGAGGGAACTCAGGAAGAGAGATCGGGGATGAGGGTGGGGTGTGGTGTGGGGATGGGGTGTTTTTGTTTTTATTTTTGTTTTTTAATATTATTTTTATTAATTATTAAGAGTAATTTGGTAAAAAATAAAATTGAAATAATAAAGGACGATTTTATAACGTTTTGTAACGTTGAGGATGATTTTAATAACAAAAAAAGGTCGGGGACAAATTTGATTTTCACTCCAAACCTTAGGGACAAAAAAGTACTTAACCTCATTTTAAGAACATCAAGTATATTTATAGTTTCTAATATGTACTATATTATTTTTTTATGTGCAGATGTTCATACAATTGAATTTCAGAAGCGCGATCTACCACATGCTCACATTTTAATATTTTTGGATTCTTTAAGTATCCAAAAGATATAGATAAAGTAATTTGTGCTGAGATTTTTAATCAATTTGAGCATCCAAAGTTGTACAAGGTTATTAAAAAATTCATGATTCATGGTCCATGCGATTCTGTGAATATATTTTCACCATGCATGAACGAAGATCGTTGTTCAAAGTTCTATCTCAAGTCTTTTGCTGATTTAACTACTATTGATACTAAAGGGTATCCAATATATAGAAGAAGAAAGATGGGTTGTTATGCTGAAGGAAATATGACTCTAATATGTTGTTCCTTATGATTTTTCTTTGCTAATAAAATATCAAACACACATGAATATTGAGTGGTATAATCAAAGCAGAGCAATTAAGTATTTCTTTAAATATATAAACAAGGGTTACGATCGCGTCACTGCTATTTTAGATAATGCTCATGAATGCTCAAATAAAGTTATTGATGAAATAAAAACTATCTTGATTGTAGATGTATATATTTCCGTGTGAAGCTGTTTGGAGATATATGCATATCCTATTCATTTTAGAGAACCTGCTGTACAGAGATTGAGCTTTTATTTGCCTGGTCAAAATCTAATTCTATATGAAGATGGTAAATATATTGATGATATTTTGTCAAAATTTGGGGGTGATCAATTAATATTTACTACATAAATGGATGCTAATAATAGTTACTTAGAAGCTAAAGAGTTGACATATTCTGAGTTTTTAAAATTCTTTGTCTATAATAAAAAAGAAAAAAATCTAATAAAAAAGAAAGTGTGATTAAACTACTTTACTACGTACCTCCAATATGTGGATAGTTATTTTATTTACGAATGATGCTAAATTTTGTTCGAAGTCCTACCAACTATGACCAAATTAAAAGTGTAAATGGTGTTATTCACAATAGTTTTAGAGATATTTGTTTTGCTTTGGGATTACTTAATGATGACAGGGAATATATTGAAGCTATCAAAGAAGCTTCATTGTTGGAGTTTAGGTGATTATCTAAGGAAGTTTTTCCTATAATATTAATGTCAAATAGTGTGAGCATACTAGAACATATTTGGGAAGAATCTTGAAAGCTTCTGTCTAATGATATTTTGTATAATGAAAGAAATTGTCTAAAAATTCAGGTTCTCTTTTGATTCTAATAAAAATTTATTTTTTAATGATTCATATTATATTGCTTACTATAACCTTCTTATTTGTTCTTATATATATATTTTTTTGTTTGCAGATTTATCTTTGACTGATGATCAGGTGAAAAGAGGATGCTTATATGAAATGGAGATGATATTGCAAGATAATAGGAAAAACTTATAGGAATATCCTCCTATGCCTTTTCTAGAATGTTTTGTGAAGTTGAAATTTCAAAATGGTTTAATTTATAAAGAGCTAAACTATGACAAGAACACTTTGAAAAATGAGTTTCAGACATTATTTTCATCCTTAACACAAGAACAACGAGGTGTTTTTAAGAAAATTGTGAAAGTAGTTTCTAAAAAAAATGATGGAGTATTCTTTGTATATGGCCATAGAAAAATAGGTAAGACCTTATCTCTGGACACTTTTGACTTCTTCTAAGATCAGCAGAAATGATTGTTCTTGTTATTGTATTGAGTGAAATTGCTACTTTGCTACTACTTAGAGGTAGAATAGTTTATTCTAGATTTGTTATACCATTAACGGTGCATAAAGATTCTACATGTAATATCAAATAAAATAGTAAACTAGCTGAGTTGTTAAAGCAAACAAAGTTTATCATATAAGAAGAAGCGGCTATGATTCATAGATATAGTATTGAGGCAGTTGATAAAAGTTTAAAAGACATTATGTCATCTATAGATAAGAATAATGCTAATTTGGCTTTTGGTGGGAAGGTAGTAATTTTTGGTAGAGATTTTAAACAAATTCTTCTTGTCATTCCTGGAAGTGATAGGGCAAAAATTATTAATGCAAGCATAAGTTCCTCCACATATGGGACTATTGTAGCGTTTTGAGACTTACCAAAAATATGAGATTAGAGAAATCTTCACATGCTAATAATGATGAATTGGCTTTGTTTTCACAATAGATCTTAAATGTTGAAGATGGCAATATAGGTGGGTCTAATGATGGCATCTCTGAAATTATAATTCTTACCGAGTTGTTCATATCAAATTTTGAAGATTCTCTTAATTTTATTGTAGATAGTATATATCCAAACCTTCTTGAAAATCACTTGAATTCTAATTGGTTGCAATTACGAACAATTCTTTGTTCTATACTTGATGTCGTTGAGAAGGTAAATTACCATGAAGTTTTCAAAAAATGAAAAACTTTACTTGAGTTCAGACAGTGTTGACAAATCTTATAAAAGTAGCGAGTATGCTACTGAAACACTTATTCCAGATTTTTAAAATATCCTACAATGTTCAAGATTACCTTATTACACTTTGAAGTTGAAGGTTGGGATTTCTATAATACTTTTGAGAAATCTAGACCAATCTGCAAGTTTGTGTAATGGCACCAGACTAATTATAATAAGGTTATCTAATTATGTTATAGAAGTAGAAGTATTAGTTGGAAGGTATCTTGGCAAAAAAGTTTTAATCCCACTCATGTGTATGTCTTCTGGCCTTCTCAATCACCATGGCCTTTTAAATTGGATAGGAGACAATTTTCTATTGTTGTCTCATATGCCATAACCATCAATAAAATCAAGAACAATCTCTTATCAATGTTGGAGTGTATCTTTCTAAATCCGTGTTTAGTCACCATACAACTTTATGTTGCTATATCTTGTGTTCGAAATAAGAAGGGGTTGAAAATCCTTATTCATAGCAGAGAAGGACATGCTTTGAAAAGCATAACAAATTTTTGTATTTAAAGAAAGTTTTTCAAATTTAAAATAGTATGTTATTTTTTTATTACTGCTATTTGTTATTTTTCTTATTTATTATTTTTGATTCTACATTACAATTAAACATTTTAGATATTTTTACCATAGTCAATTTTGGTCTAAATATATCTGTAATTTTTTACGGACAAAAATACTAATTTGTGTATAAATACATGCATGATTTAATTTATTTTTAATGTATATTTATAACTTATATTTCAACATATATTTTATACTAGTAACTAACTTTAATAGTTAATTTTGATGTACGCATATCA